>NC_045553.1:4253355-4385855 GCF_009769535.1 Thamnophis elegans
AGCCCCTGAGATATTGGAAGACTGCTATCGTGTCTCCCCTGGTTCTTCTTTTCATTAAACTAGACATACCCAGTTCCTGTAACTGTTCTCTATTTCACTGTTTTTCAACCACTGTGCCGTGGCACACTAGTGTGCCGTGACATAGTGTAAGGTGTGCCGTGGGAGAATTACTTTATATATAGTCAATATAGGCACAGAGTTAAAAATTTTTAACATTTTCTAATGGTGGTGTGCCTCGTGATTTTTTTCATGAAAAAAGTGTGCCTTTGCACAAAAAAGGTTGAAAAACACTGCTCTATTTAATAATCTTCCACCCATTGCTTCTTGTTCTACCCTTGGGTGCTTTGGAGAATAGCTTGACTCCCTCTTCTTTGGGGCAACCCTTGAGATATTGGAAGACTGCTATCCTGTCTCCCCTGGTTCTTCTTTTCATTAAACTAGACATACCCAGTTCCTGCAACCGTTCTTCCTATGTTTTAGCCTCCAGTCCCCTAATCCTCTTTGTTGCTCTTCTCTGCACTCTCTCTCAACATTTTTTTAATATCGCAGCAACTAAAACTGGATCTGATTTTTTTTTTGTCTTGCTTGAGCTGAGAATAGAACTTTATTTGATGGTTAATCAACAACCTTCCCTATTTAAGAGAACAGTTCCATAGAGCATGTGCAAACAGCTTTCCCTCTGATCTGGTTTTTACATGAGGGAGAGAATCAAGGATGTCAGAATGAGGAGGAGGAAGAAGAAGAAACCCCAGAATTTTACCAATCGGGCCATCTTTCGCCTCCCAAATAAAATGAAAAGACCTTTGATGTTCAAAAGGAAGAGAGAGAGAGAGAGAGAGAAGCTGCCTTCCCAATTGGTACCCAACTCCCTCCAGGAAGAAATATTGTTTTGAGCTACAGAGAAGAGGGGATGGCAGAGTGAGAGAAAAAGAGAGAAATAAAACAAACCAGAATTGTAGCAGTTGGGCCACTTTTTGCCTCTCAAATAAAACGAAAAGAGCTTTGAAGCTCCAAAGAAAGAGAAAAGCGGGCAGCCCAGTCAGTACACCCCTCCTTACAAGAAGATAATACTATTTTAGCTATTTTAATCTTTCTGTTGGGAGGTTTATAGGCTGCTCCGAGCCAGGGGGAGAACAGAAGAGGCAATAAATAAAGAAAAAGAAAAGAAAAAGAAATAAAGAGCTAAAAGAACGACTTGAGAGGAGAGCTGCCTGGACAGGGCTTGAGGAAGGGATGAGGCATCTAAGGGAAAATGATGGCGGGTCAAAATGGCTTCCTTTTCCCACCAAAATCCCCTCAGAGCTTTTTGAAAAGTTAGCCTTATTTTCTTTATTTTATTATTTGTAATAAATAGATATTCAAAGGAGATATTTCTCTACCACTGCCTCCCCCTTAAACTATTGTTTAAAAAGAGCCCTTCGTTCTTAAATTATTATTATAACGTATATTTTCTCTTCAATTGGCTATTCCTTAAATTATTAAGAAGAGCTTTTTTTTTATAATAACAGCTCACAAATACAAAAGCTGGGTAGGATCTGAAAGAAGAAAAATAATAATATTTTGTGCGCTTCATTCACTAAACGAAACGTTTTGCCTTTTCCCACCCAAATTTTTATCTTGCTTCAGCTGAAAATAGAGATTCGCCTGAGGCTGAACCAAACAGAAGTGGGGAAAGAAAAAGGGGAAAAAAAACAAAACAGAATTTTACCAATTTGGGCCACTTTTTGCCTCCCAAAGAAAATGAAAAGAGCTTTGATGCTCCAAAGACAGAGAAAAAGCAGGCAGCCCAGTCAGTGCACAACTCCCTACGAGAGGAAATATTATTTTAGCTATTTTAATCTGTGTTTTTGGGAGCTTTATAGGCTGCTCTGAACCAGGGGGGAGAACAGAAGAGGCAATAAATAAAAAGAAATATAAGAAAATGAAATAAAAGGGCTAAAAAGGCGCCTGAGAGGATAGTTGCCCAGGCAGGGATGGAGGAATGAGGTGCCTGAGGGGGAAATGATGGGGGGATCAAAATGGCCTCCCTCTTCCCGCCAAAATCCCCTCAGAGCTTTTTTAAGAGCTTAAGTTACTCTTATTTTTTCCATCTTATTACGTGTAATAAATTGATAGTCAAAGGAGCTTTTTCTCTACCATTTGAATTATTGTTAAAAAGAGTCTTGGGTTCTTCAGCTCCCTGTTGCCTAAATTATTGCTATGAAGTATATTTTCTCTTCAATTCAGTTATTCTGAAGAAGAGCTTTTTCTCCTCCATTGCCTGCCCCTTAATACTATTACTAAAAATGACTTGTCTGTTGTGTTGATTTAAAAACAAATCAGGGCATACCATGCATTGTTTTAAAAATCAAATTGAAAACATGTCAAATTATATGCAGTTAGATTTATTTTCAGCCATAATGTCTTTTTTTGTCTTTGTTTTTTTTTTTTTTTTTTGGCCTTTAAATGTTTTGAAACAAATGTTTAAACCTTTAAAACAATAATAAAAACAAAAAAAACCCCTCAAAACTGAGACAGTGCATTTTTAATGTTCTGACAATTTTTTTCCCTTGACTCATGTTTTATATTCAGGCTACACTGTCCTTTTCTATTGTCTTCTGATACATTTTATCCAGCAATTTATTTAGTCCCTTAAATGTTTTTTAAAAATCTTTTTAAAATAAAAAGATTTTTAAAATCTTTTAAAAGATTTAAAAGGTTAAAAAAAGACATAAAAGCAAAAAATGCATCAAGAACAGCAATGCATAAAATGCAGAATTTGAAAGGAGAAAAATTCAGAGATATTTCAGAGGCAGAATCTGGGGACGAAAGAAAATCATATTTAGGAGGGTGCTGATGGCAATTTGTGCTCATCATAGATGATCAGATCAAAGGATAAGCTGGATGCACATTGTTTGGATGTAAAAATTATATCAAACATAGAACTGTCTCGTCTTCCTTTAGGTTGTGACCCAAAAGCCAGCTCTCTAAATTAATATGGCTACTGCCCAAATCATGCACAACAGCCAGAAGCGTAAAACCTTGAAGGTATGAAACTCCAGATGAACAAAATGGTTAGGAAAGAAAATTGGGGATTTGCTTTTGAATTTGCTTTCTTAACAGACACGCAACTCATTTTTGTCTGGCGCAGGAGACGACCCTCTTTCCAAGCCGAATTGCTTCTCAGCAAGAGTCCCTGATTCTGGTGAAAAGGCTGCTTGCAGTTTCAATTTCCTGCATCAGTTACCTGCGAGGTCTCTTCCCGGAAAGCTCTTATGGAACCTGCTATTTAGAGGGTAACCATGTTTGCTGTCTTAACTCCCGTATCTGAGATTGCTGGGGAGCAAGAACGGGCCAGCTGTTCGCCTAGCTCCCTTTTGGCAGCCCCCAGAACTGTCGTCAGTGTAGTGGCCCAAACTTGTCTCACATAAAACAGCCAAAGCTTTTTGAAGATCCTAACTACTAAATACTACTTATTAGCAGGTAAAAAGTAAAACAAGTACTCCTGAACCTGTTTAGTTCTGTTTAAAGTTACAATGGTACTGAAGAAAGTGATTTATGACTATGTTTCACAACTGTTGCAATGCAATAATCCAAATTTGGACGCTCATATTTATGATAGTTGCAATGTACACTTGATTCCCAGGAAAGCATTGACAGCTGGTTGGGGCAGTTCTTAGCAAAGGCAGAACTATAAATTATGTAGGCAGTCCTAGCTTCTACATAGCCTGACTCTTGACTTCATTGTGCCCAGATGATCTTTAATGGCATCAAGGGAATCAACCCTTAATCACAAACTATGCTGAAAGAAAATAAGCTCAAACTACAACAATAATCCACCCGTCTTCATTTATTTGGATTTAGTTGTTTAGCCCAAGATATGTTGAACCAATTTCATAATACACAAGTGCAAACCTGAGAGTTGTGGAAAGAGGGGGAACCAGAGATAATATATTTTGTTAATTATGAAGAAAATAATTATAGCAAGCCAGACATTTCTTTATTCAAAGTATGCAGAGGCAATAAATCTATCATGCATAAATAAACTTTAGAAAAGGTTCTGTGTAAATCTTGTTTAACTCTTTTTTTAAAAAAGAAATCAGAATGGAAGAATTACAGAAAGAAAAAGGAAATCCGCAGTGTTCTGAGTCACAAAAGCAGATTTATAATTTAAAAGAGAAAGAAAAAAGTTTTAAATATCCATATTCAATATTTCAAGACATTTATCACAGGTGTCAGATAGCTACAGTGATATGTCCATCATGACATTATTGGACAAATTACAAGAAAAAATTAATTTCACACCCATTTATATAGCTGGAAGTAGTCTATTAAGAATCACTTTTAATTGAGAGAATAAAAGTTGCCAGACATCACTACAGGTATTCAAATGATAAAAATGAGAATTGAATGCCATAATACCAAGCACTTTGAATATAGAGCATTACCCAAGGGTTGTGGAAAGCCAGAGATATTATCTTTACTGTTAAATAATTTTGTATTCGTGTTCTTCATTTTTTAGTGATCAGCTGTTAATTGTTACAGTTTTCCTCTCAGAGAAGAATACCCATCATAAACCAAAGATTTATCCAGGGAAGCTGCTTTAGAATTGTAAGAACCAGACTTCTCTTCTCTGTCCACAAGGCAGACATCCTCCTGACACCACCTGCAGAAAGAAGAGAGAAGAAAGCTGCCTACCTTCAAATTAAGACTGGATTTCCCCGTTTCAGACCCAGTCTATCTCAACGTTGTTTCCTATTGCTCTGATTGAAAGGTGATGGCACCTCTTGACTACCAAGGCAGGTCTGTGACAATCAACATTCAATTAGAGCACATAGCAGAAAGCTTTGACAGCATCTGCCTTGCGGCCAGTGTGCACGAACCCTGTCACTCGATTAAATGGCCTGTGCACATATTTGCCCCTGCTCATGCAGGTGAGGATGTGCGTTTCCCAAGTTAATATATGCAATCTTTTGGGTTTCTCAGTCTTTGCTTTGGAGTTAGATGTAATGGATACCTCTGAGCAGCGTAGATATTTGTGGCTGATGCGCCAGCCCTGGCGGCATGCTCCAGTAGAAGGACTCCTGTGGGAATTAAAGACATAGTCTATGGACATTTCCGATTCATCTTCCTAATGAGATCTACCCTGTAACCTGAATCGGCTCTACACTTGACAACATGGGGAATTCTCCACTGTAGGGTATAATTTGCAAGCTCCTTTTAAAGTCTTCTGATTAATCCCCATTAGCGGCATTTCAGGAACCACTTTCCCCTAAAGAAAAGTCTTCCTGTTTCTTCTTTTGCCGCTGCGAAGCTTGGATTTGGGAGAACAGTTCACAGCATGAGCTATGGAACTAGGAAAGAATCCTGAGCCTGTTAAAGAATCAGAAGCATGCCTAGGAAGGGGAAATATCAGGATGCAACAGCTAAAGGCGACAAATGAAAGGAAGGCAGTCTAGGCATGGCTGAGCTCCTGACTTAAAACCCCTGGGGTTGCACAAAAACAGGGCATCCCATTTATAGAAGAGAAGACTAATTTTGTTGATGTTAAATTTAAACCCATCTGTGGGTTTTCCTGCCCCCTTGATCAATTCAGTCTTGCACTGTTATCTTTGGTGTTTTTAGATTTCTAACATTAGCATACACCATTGCCACCTTCAGTGCTGCACATATCACCAGCTAGTTTTGCTGATGCTCTAATTAGTCTGCTTGGCAACAGATGTGGAGCTTAAGACTTCTGATTTCTGTCTGCTCTATCACTGCAATGAGCCTTTTTCTACCTTCCTCTTTTTTGGGTGTGTGTGTGTTTTTGTACAGAATCTTTTTTAAGCATTCATTCAAACTCTGAATGCTGGGTTGTTTTAGAGGATTATCATTCAAAGTCTTTCTGAGCAACATTCAACAATCTGAGATGACTTTATGGTAAGGAAGCAAAAGATTTTGAAGCAATTCTTTCCCTACCTTCATAGATCCATGCCAGAGTATAGGCAAAGTCTCTTGCTGCCAGCTGCCAGCCAGCTTCTCCCTTTGAGTCCATTCTTCGAACAAACTGCTTGAGTTTTTGCAGATTATTCTGAATTATTTGCACAGAAGCCTGCAGTTCGGACTGCTGGGTAGCTGCCTCCAACTTGGCCTGCAAGGAACCCCCCCAAGTCACAGAAAAAAACACACATAATAACTCACAGTACCTCTGGCAAGCAAAAGAGGTTACTCAGCTGTTACTTCTTTGAAGATAGGATACTCTCTTCCCACCAAGAGTGTTGCAAAAAAAAATAAGGATAGGTTTAGTGACACCTCCAAATGAACTGGTGACCTAAGCACCTATGGAGAAGAGTGTCACAGCTTTGCTCAGGCTAAGGACTGGGCTGGTCTTTTGAGGGTTACGTACCCAAAATTGTGGTTGAGACTACCAGAACTGATCTTAAATGTTGTTGTGGAATTGTCATTTTCAGAGGTCTCTAGATGCTTTAGACTTAAGATCCCTGAATTGGTTTCTACTTTGGTAGATGGTTACATTTTTCACCCTGAATGTGGGCAAAATAAGTAGTGCAGTAAATTTGGACTGTGCTACTTCAAAGATTATTTTCTGTTAGCTATGAACAAGATGAATAAACCGCAAACTACAGCGAAGTGAGTTCTGAAGGGGCAATAGCAGCACATCAATATTAATAAAGACCATCTCCGTTTACATGAGGCCAAGTGAGCCTGTTGCTCCTACCAGGCACATCCCAAATTTTAACATTTATAGGTGGTGTGACAAACTCAGGTATTGGTGCCAACCTGGGCAGTGCAGAAAAAGACATCCAGCACTTTTCCTTGGCTCTTGAGAATGCAGCGCAGAACATCCAGGGACAGGACGTTGGTGGTTCCCTCCCAGATTGATAGCACCTGGTGGCGAAAGAGAGGCAGAGCTCAAGAAGCAGATTTTTTCCCACATTTCTATGAATGTATGTGTTATTCTCACTAGAATTGCTTAAAAGTAACAACAGATGTCAGTCATGACTTTACAAATGTACCCTTGAACACTTTTCCTTGTAAAAGGGTTTCTTTCCAAATATTTGGAACATCTCCAAGAATTACAGCATGCCCCCGTTGTTTTTTTTCAAAGACAAATGTTCAGTTTAAAGGACATTTTATTTCCTTTAAAAAGCACTTTCTCAGTATTCAGAGGCCTGAATTTCTCCCCCCCACCCCTTTTCTTCATGATCTCAGAACTCTGTGATAACAAAATTTATGTCAGGATGAAAAAGTGAAACAAAGGAACTAAGGTGTAAATTTCTCTGTGCTTTTCCTCCCTAAAATAGCAGCTGGCTACAAGAAAGTAGAGAAGGAGTAAAAAAAAAAAAAAAGAAAAGTCCAGTGCTTCTTTACCTGGATATCCCGAAAAAAAACAGGCAGTCCTGTGTCTTCCATGAAGCCCTGTCCTCCGAAACACTCCAAGCCTTCCGAGGTCACAGCGATAGCCTGAAACACAAACTGACTAGTTTACACATCTGACAAATATGCCAGGCTGAGAGAAGGACAAACAACAGTCCACTAAATAAATGTTTCAATATTTTTGCTTTTGTGCATTTGATCCTCAAGCGCTGATAAAAACATCTCAGCCACATTTATTTGAGGATTCGGGGGCCTGTCTGCTTATGGTCATCTGCCAAATCAAATAACCAAGAACCAGTAGCTCCTCTTCTGATAAAGCCATTTCATTCAAAGGCATCTACCTTCATTGATTTGTGAAAAAAACTGATGCCTCTGAATAAACGTCATTAGGGGAAGAGGGGCTGATAATGATTCCGGATTCTTTGATCCCATAGATTCAATGGCCCTGAATAGGCAGCTCTTTGCCAGTTGTATCAGGACTCTTTCCCCCTTCACTAAAATGGGTGTGTGAGTGGCCAGCACATGACACATCCGGCCCATGGGCTGGGAGTTTGACAGCCCTGCCGTAAACTCAATGGCCAAACAGCCTGGTCAAGAATATAACAGCCTGCGCAGATGTTTCCTCCCCTCATCCCCTATTAATATCTGGCCTCTTTGCCAGTCGTGGAGACCGCTTATCCATGGCATCAAACTGAGTGTGACCTGCTTTGCCGTATAAAGTTTAGCGAGAGGGGTGAGCAGCCTCAGCATGTGCTTCTCCTGCTCCGTCGCCTTCTTCGTTTCTTCCAGGCCAAGCAGTCTCGCCAGCTCCATCGCCAGGAGGAACGCTGCTTGGCTTTGCACCTGCAGAAGTGGGAAGGGAGTTTGTCTGAGCAAAACCAGCATTTTTTGAGACTGGCAACTTCCTCCCTTCCTCCTCTTGCTTCCTCCCTCTGCAACTACCCGGAGCAATAATCACATGGCAAACTACAAACCACGATTTGCGGGTGGCAATGGCAGTTTCCCTGTGTGTGGCAAGTTCCTGGACAAATCCCTGCAGTTCTCTTGGAAAGGTCTTCGGAAGTGATTTGCCCTTGAGTGCTGCTGCTTCCTAGTGCCCAAGGTCACCCCGCTGGCTTTTCGACTTCAGGTCAGACTAGAACTCCCCATTTCCACTACAGCAAACTGCCTCTCCTTCCCTAGTAAGTTAAACTTTCTGAATCTTACATGCTTCATTCTGTTGTTAAAGTTCTCCAGTTGTATGCTATTTTCCCTACGCTGACATTTGATTCTAAATGATAGTAGGAGAACGTACTGGAATCTTTCTCAAGTGCCCCTGGCCCAAGAGGCCATGTGCTCACCTCCATTCGTGCCAGAGTTTGCATATGCAAAGGGTGATCCTTGAGGGGTTTTCCAAAGGCTTCCCTTTTGGTGGTGTAATCCCGTGCCAGGTCAACAATTCTATGGATGGGAGCAAAGCCAGGCACAGGGATTAACTTTCTGCTACTTCCCAGAATTTAATTTCATTCTTTAATTAAAGCAAAAAGTCAGGGAATCAGTATGTAATATTATATACTCGAGGGATATAACATTAATATAATAAAAATGCCAGAAACTTCTTCCTCTATCACTAGGTAGCAAAATTATTTCCATTTCTCTTTATACAGACTAAAGAAACAACCCCTCCAGTCAAGAACATGCTGCCAATATTGGAGAGTAAAATGGGTATTTTCCTTGGCATATATATATTTTTTTTGCTTAACACAAAGTTTGCAGATAGGTGCGTGAAGATGTCAAAACGCTTAATACACCTGAGTAATCCTCTATGGTCGGCAGGAAGTTGGCCAACAGGTGATGTCACCATATCTCTAGCAGTTTGAAAATTTAGGACATGCCAAACTACGTTTTCCAATTGTTCACACTGATTTAAGTTTGCATAATTATCCTTGCGATAACAATACAGCTGAATTGCTTTTAATTTTGCCCAGATGTAGTTTTTCCTAGTTGCTTCTACTACTCAGTCTTGAAAATCACCTTCTCATAGTTGCTGCTGCAGACACAGTATTATAGATCCTAGTGATGTTCATCATATTGGCAATGTAATGTATCCCCTGGCCTTCTGGAGTGATCTGAAAGCAATGAGTTACAGATTCAAATTATTTGATTTGGTTCTCCTTAAAAACTAAAATGCAATTAAACGGGCAACATTGGTACATTTACAAAAAACAAAATTTTCAGGATTTGAGAAAGAGAAGAGAATTTGAATCAAACTACTAGAAAGACCGGACCTACAAACCAACATTTCAATTTAAATAACTAATTCTAAAAATGTACAAAGTCTGCAGATCAGAGGGACCATAAAGCTGAGTAACACAATTCAAGCAAAGCAGCAACATAGGATGCTAAAACCATGTTTGTGATTGAATGCTCCGAAGAGGCCTCTTGTACCATCCTCTGGGGTCTAAAGCTTTTTGAACAATTGTTCAGAAGTCTCAAGCTTTTTTCCCCCCCTGCTAAAAGTTTTAAAAACAACAGAAATCATTTGAAGCAAACTGCACCAGACACTAGAGGTGAGGATCTTCCCCTGCATAGCTTTCCCACCTGCTGGTATAAATCCATATGCTAGCTAGGGAATTCTGGGAACTGAAGTCTACATATTCCAAAATGGCCAAGCCGGAAAACACTGGTCTAAGTCATCCCCGCCATCTTGCTGATTCTCTCCTTTCAAAATTAGCAGCCCTCCCTGCCCGACTGCACTCTCTGTGCTCCTCTCAATGTACTGAATGGAGGAAATGCTTTCCTCCGTGGTTCCTACCAGGTGTGCTCGAGCTCCATCCAGCAACAGCTCTGCAGTTGGCAACGGCCTCGTGCCCATCTTCTCTTTCAGCCTCTCTATTTTTATGCCGTTCAGCTTCCCATCCTCATATGTTTTCAGGTAGAAGAGAGAGAGGCCCCTGGAGCCCTGCCACACAAAAGGTGATAGCGTCAGACCAAATAAACCGAGCTGGAATTCAGACATTACACACAACTACTTGCAAGCTGCTGTTTCATATTCCTTGGGTTGGCCTGGGAATCTGACCTGTTTTATCTGCCCATCAGGGCCCACGATCCTTGCCAGGGTCAACGTCATGTCTGAATCAGCCGCTGATGTGAACCATTTGAAACCGTGCAGGCTATAGGAGCCATCTGGAAGTTCCCGTGCAACAGTTTCTGTTCCACCTCCTGGGGGAAAAAATGTATTCTTGGGCCACAAATTTCCTCTGAAAGATGACCAAAGACCACTGATTGATTAGTTAGATTTTGATTCTGCTTTTCATTCATGAGTTTATGGTGACCTTCACAACCCCCTCTTCCTATTTCCCCAGCACAAAGCTGTGAGACTTCTAGAGGTAGTGCCTGCTCAAACAAACCTTTTATTACAGCCAGATCAGATACCAAACCTTAAAACACCAAAATGCCTTTTAAAAATTATTAATAGTTAGATTAGCTGGCAGCACAATTTCTCAAGATATGTTGTAAGGTTTCCAGTTTCATCAGGGGTATTAGGGTGATTTCTGTGTGAACAAGGTATCTGATTTTATCTGCCATCTATGATTGCAGAAAAAGAGCATTGACAAATAATCTAGAAGATGATCGCTTGTAGCCATTGTGCAAGTTGTACTTTATGGACACCCCATTCCCCTTTTTATAGAATCGCATGCATAAAGCAAGCACAAAATTCAAAACATAGCAAAAAAAGAAACCCCACAAAACTTGTCTGGAAAACAAGCCTAACATATGAATGTAACTTCTCTAAATGCAGACTGTTGAATAAGTCAGCCTACCCGAATACACTCTTAGTTTTAGTTTAGTTTTCACTTTATTTGTATGCTGCCCTTTTCCCTGGGGGGACTCAGGGCGGCTCACAGTTCAAAGGGGGGGGAAGGACAAACAATTTACAACATAAAGGCACTACATCATTTAAGAACTCAACAATCATACAATTCGAGTAGGGGTTAGAGTCTTTAACCCCAGGCCAGCCGGGACAGCCAGATTTTAAGGGCGGCGCGGAAGGTCTGGAGGGTGGTGAGGGTCCGGATCTCCACGGGGAGCTCGTTCCAGAGGGTCGGAGCAGCCACCGAGAAGGCTCTCCTCCGGGTAGTTGCCAGTCTACACTGGCTGGCTGATGGAATTCGGAGGAGGCCTAATCTATGCCTAAACTCTTGTTTACTAAACTCTATTATTTCAGAAAGAAAGAATTGGGTCTCCCGTGTTGCACGCCCTTACCAACATCAGAGCCGCCTTTGCGTTCAGTCATCCATTGGCCAGAGATCCAGAATGTCTTGGGGTCACTTGATGTCAAATGAGCATAGGCTTCCTCCAAGGGTTTTGGGATACCTAAAGACTGTTGGAGTTGCAAGCAAGAGACAAAAGGCAGGTACTGTATATAGATGGGTGCAGCCTGCTTTCAATTGCTATAGGAGATGGGTTGGCAGGAGCAAAAGGACTAAAAGTACATGGTGGTCACCATCATAATCAGGGGGCCTATTTGCAGCTACTTAGTCAGGATCCCTGGCACAGCAGAGCCATGGCTAAAGTCGCTGAGCAGCAAAGGGAGGCAAGGGAGCTTCTCCAGAGATACTACACCCACAGCTCTGAAGGGTCATGGCCTACGGCAAGCTCAGAGGAGGACAATCACCAAGGCCTTTGTACCACATGGAACATGGCAGAGGAACCAGGCCGGAATCAATTCCTGCTAGCACACAATGTTCTGAGCTGAATTAACCCAGGCAGCCACCCAGCCAGGGGCTTCCAATTAACAGACGCAGAGGTGCCCCAATGCTTCCTTCTAAGGCAGGGTGCCTTGGGTTGCTCTCCTGGGTGGCTCTTTAGGACTAATGAATGCCAGATGAATTGGAGTAAACATCTGCAGCCCGGGCTATAAAATCTCTCTGGTGGAGGCTTCCTGATGCCTGGAAGTGACCCCTTATAGGCTAGCTTGACAATTATTCTTGTGCCTTCAGTTCTGGGTGGGTGCTTCACCCATTTGCTGCCTAAACCTTGTCTAGCCTTGTATCTGAAGAATTCAATTCAATTCAATTCATTAGATTTATAGGCCGCCCAATCCCGGAGGACCAGGATTGGGCTCAGACCAGCCTGGCCTTTGACTTCTGGATGTAGTATGTCTCTCTCAGCAAATCAGGGTGTGCAACCATACTTCTGCCGACCACACCCACAGTAGCCAAAAATAGGCAACACCAGTTCTTCTACTCACCCATGATCTCGGCAGCCAAATATTCACCTCTTCCCTTTCAAGACTATTTCGAGAACCAGTTGTTAAGTTGCATCATCAACCGTGGGGTTTGGCACACCAAAACCCACGGTTGATGGTCCAGTATCGTTGTACAGGCTCTGGGAGTGACAGGTCATAAAATATTATTTATGTTCATTTAGTCAATATTATATACATTGCCGCCCAAGTCATTCTTGATGATTCTGGATGGCTTACAAAGTAAAAAGATCTGGAATTGGAGCCAGATCCTGGGAGTGTTGTTGGGGATGGGGGTGGGGGCAGAATCCAACTGTCCTTCAGGGAATTTTCCGATGGGGTGGATGAAAAGAGCTATGACTATTCCACAGGTACCAAATGGATGTGACTTTCCAATAAATTTGACAATCTATTCTTTAAGAGGATACAATAGAGTAGTATTTTACACACACTAGTAAGAACACCTGGATGTTTTAAATAATAAGAAGAGTTGCTTAATCTAGCAGTCCCACTTCTTGAATATTAAAGGCTTACCTCAATTACTTTTGCTGCTCCATCAGTCATGGCTAGAGAAGATGGGTAGCAAGCAGAAGAATTTATAAAAAGATACATCTTGACAGCCTGATGAACACGGCTATAAAAAGAGAAATATATGAAGCTATATTTGGCATCCTTCCACAAAATATCCTGTCACTCCCAGAGTTAAAACACTACTGGGAAAAGGACTTCCGAGGAAGTAATGGTAAAGAAATTGGTTACTGGAGAGTCCAAAAGTGCAATGAAATGAGGAGCTGATATAGGAACCAGCTTTTCGGAATTCCTCTCCAGAGAAAGAGAGGACTGGGTATCACCACATCTGATGCAGACAGCAGCTCCATGCAGTGAGAATGTATGACAGTGCTCTCCAGAAGGCTTAGAGCAGCAATCCTTAATTTTTCTGGCTCTGCAGACCGGTGGCAGCAGTGTGTGGGAAAGGGGATAGCTCTGCATATAAATAATTATATTAATTCGTCTTAGGGATGAGTTAGAATTCTGTAAAAAGAGGAAGATTTTGAAATTAAATATAATAAACCTTCCTATGGGAAAAATATTGTGGATTAGAAAAAAACATGATAAACGGACTCTTGAAGGTTGGACATAGAACCAAAACAAACTAAAGATTATATTTGAAAGAGAAGTGACCCACTAATACAGAATGGAGCAAAAACTTTGGAAGAATTCAAGGGTATTTGCAAACAATGCACTTGAGAATTATGGTAAGTTATTGAAATTGTTCGTACTTGCGAGATAGGGGGGAAGTCAAGTCTTTGGATATCTTTTTTTCCTTTTTATTATATCTTTTTTACTTTTTAATATTTTTCTTAATTTGCATTAGCTTTTTATCTGTGTATCTTAAAACTTTAAAACATTATTTTGTTAAAAAAAGGAAGACTATAGTAAACAATCCTTGGGTGCAAAGCACTCAATGACTAAGCAATATAAAGTAGACTTTGCCATTTAATATGACTAGAGTATGTATATATGTGTATGTATGTATGTATGTATATTTCTATTTCTAAACTGCCCATCTCCCTCAGAAATTTACTGGGAGTTGGGCAGCATCTTAATTTAATTTCATTAATTATTACTATAAAAAAGAATCCTATCAAACATTAAGCCATGCTAGGAGCCAAGAATATGCAAGAGATAGCCAAGCAGGTTCACATGGCTTTGCATGGCTCCCATAAACCACAGCAGTACCTCCAACAGGAGTATCTCCTTTTGTAACCTTCAGCCACAAGGCTCTCCTCAGCAGAGATGTCCTTCAGCCTCTTCCAGGCTGGGCAGGTGATCATCTGGTCCACACGTTGTCCCCAGGCATCAAAATGCAATAATCTGGGTGGGTTTAGCTCACACTCACGGCCCAAGAAGTCAATTTCATCTCTCACACGAGCTCCGAACCGTTCCAGGTCAACGTTCACCTCGGCAAACACCTACAAGGTCAATGCATAAATATGGAACGTGAAGAGGTGGTGGGACAGGAACCAGAAGGTAGCTTTGAAAGGAGCTAAGTTGGAGGGCTGCTGATTTCTTTCTTATTTGGCCAGTAGTTTCACTGATGCTGAAGCTGATGTTGCATCTTCAAACCTCAAGCTAAGTTTGTGGTTGGTACAACCTGGTTACATCTCAGTGTCTTTCCTTTAAAAAAAAAAAAACCACTCAGAATATATGTGAGCCGGAAACTAGCTTCTGCACATATTCATTACTATTTCTGCACATATTCTGCACATATTCATTACTATTCACTCCAAAGTGCCTTACGACCCTAGTATTCTATTTTCTTTCACTGCAGTTGTATCATCCTTTTTTGTGGGGTGAGATGATGAAAATACAGCCTTGAAAAGGCATGTCTGAAACAAAGTTCCTTCTCCTGACAGCTATCTCTGGTTCTGAATCTGAAACATGTCCATGTATTGGGGAACAGAAATTGAGGAGCTCTCCACAGTTCTACTTGGCATGTCACATGAACACCAAAATCTAGACAATTATTTATCTCATTTGATCCACTCCCCATCAGGAAAGAACAACTGGAAACCTCTCCCGATGCGTTCTATGTTCTTAAACCTCATCCATCGAGGCGGTTCCCGCAACCTCCAGTCCCTATCCGGTCAAGGGACCTGGCCAGGGGTCGGGGGCTCAGGACTAAAAGCGGTGGGGAGGGGGCCACGGGCGGAGAAGCGCCGAGCCAGCCCTGCGTCCGTCCCCCCGCCGAGCCCCCCGCCTGGCGCTCACCCACCTGGGCAGGCAGATGGGATCTCAGGTAACCCTGGAGCAAGGGGTCTTCCAGGTAGGGGTTCCCCAACCGAGGCGCTTCCATCTTTGCAGAGGGGTCCCGGAGCGTTCCGCAGCCTCCCGCTTCCCGCAAAGGCTCCCGTTGGGAATGTAGCGACCGGGGCGATCTGGACGAAGCTTTTGTTCGCCCGCGCGAAACGCCCGAGAGGGCATTCCCACGGTTCAAGGAAGACCTGCCAGCTCTTCCATCCTCACGGGCATTGCGAGAGCGACTTTGATCTGGGTCAAAGAGATAGGGGTGGGGAGCGGGTTCGCCAAGCGGTTGGTAAGCAGCCCTCGGGGCTCTTCGTTGCAATTCACCCCTCCCATCTTCAAAAGAGAGAGAGAGGGAGAGAGAGGGAGGGAGAGAGAGAGGGCGGGAGGGCGGCGGGACGGATCCAGCAAACTGCAGACCTATCAGCCTCACATTAATAGCTGGGAAGAGAACCAAGCAAGAGATAAGCCAACAGTGGCAAAGAGTCAGAGGTGATTTGAGAAGAACAAAGTCTTTCAAGCTACCAGAGGACTGGAAAAGAGCTGATGTGCTTCCCATCTTCCAAAAGTTTAAAAGAAAAATGGATCTTCAGGCCAATCGTTCCCCAGGGAAGCCCAGAAAAACATCATCAAGAAAAAAGGTCTGCAAAAGTAGAGAAATGAGCACAGTTATTACTAAACGAGGAGGAAGGACTCCCTGGAGAAGAGCCTCATGCTGGGAAAGATGGAGGAAGGCAAAAGAAGAAGGGGACGACAGAGAAGGAGGTGGCTGGATGGAGCCACCGAAGAAGCAGCAGGCCTGCGCTTCAATGGACTCCAGAGGATGGTGGAGGACAGGAAGGCCTGGAGGAACGTCGTCCATGGGGGTCGCGATGGGTCGAAAATGGCTTTGCAACTAACAACAGCAAATTACTAAAGCGGAATATAGGGTGGGTGAGAGACAGAGGCTCCAGCCTGAATGAAAACAGCTCACAAACGACTTTGGATCACTAGATTAGCCTTTCTCAGCCCGAAATCAGGAAGTTGACATCCATCCTGCTGGTTGGGGAATCCTGGGGAATAAAACCCATAAGGGATGCTGGCTGGGGAAAGGTCCAAGGGTCTTGGAAGTTGCTGAAATTGAAAAGCAGTAGAAAAGCCTGTTCATCTTAAAGCATGCCGGCTGGGGAATTCTGGGAGTTGTTGGGGAATTCTGGGAATAGAAATCCACCCATTTTAAAACATGCCGGCTAGGAAGGGAAGAAGCCGAGAGTAAAACTAAAAATAATGCAAGTTGTGCGTGAGAGAGGAGGCTTGAAATTACCCAATTTAAAACTATATTATGAAACAGTAGTTTTATCTGTAATTAGTGACTGGATTAACTTATCAGATGATAGAATACTTAATATTGAAGGGCATGATTTGGTATATGGTTGGCATGCTTATCTGCTATATAACAAAAAGGTGGATAAGAATTTCAAAAGTCATATTTTAAGGAATGCTCTACTGCGGGCCTGGAAAAAATATCAATACAAACTAAATGATAAGATACCCATGTGGGCAATTCCTAGACATGCAATAGAAAATATAAACATAGTACAAAAACAGGATGTAATTACTTACAGACAGCTTCTTACCTTAGAAAGAGGTGTACTACAATTAAAACCCTTGGATGTATTAAAAGAGGAAAAGGTAATTCAAACATGGTTTCAGTATGGGCAGTTACAGGCCAGATGGAAAATAGATCAAAAAATCGGTTTTATGCAAGTCAAGGATAATTTACTCAAACAAATTAGAGATCAAAGTCCAATGCATATAAAGAGATTATATAATGTACTAATAGAAATGGACTCGAAAACAGAATTAGTTAAAGACTGTATGATAAAGTGGGCTCAAAATTTTGAAGAACCAATAAAGTTGGACACATGAGAAAAGATTTGAGTAAGAAATGTAAAATTTACACAAGCCCAAAATTTGAGAGAAAACTTTTATAAGATGTTTTATAGATGGCATTTAGATCCTAAAAAATTGGCTTCTATGTATCCGAATTTACAACCTAAATGCTGGAGATGTGATTGTGTGGATGCTACATATTTTCACATATGGTGGACTTGCAAAAAGGTTAAAGCATTTTGGATAAAAATATGGTGGATTATGCAAAATGTTCTTAAAAAAAGGATAAAGTTTACCCCTCAGTTATTTTTGTTAGGTATAATTACTGATTGTACAGCTGTAGAGATTAATTTGATTTTGCATTTAATAACTGCAGCTAGATTGTTAGTGGTGCAACACTGGAAGAAGGAAGATTTGCCTACTATTCAAGAATGGACATTGAAAGTAACAAACCTAGTTTATGATTAAAGACCAGGAATGATATAAATTGTCTAGAGCTAGTCTAGCAAGGAGGAGCTAAAGCTCAAGACGTTATTAACTATCTTTTTTTTTCTTGTTAAGTGTATTTTAGATTGTTTTTGTTAAAGATTTATACCCTGTATTGGTTCTGGGAAGGGGGGGAGATTGGGGAGGTTGGGGGGGGGGGGAGGGAAGTAAATATTTGTAAAAGTTTGTTTTTCAAAATTCTCATTAAAAAAGATTTTGGGGGGAAAAAAACATGCCGGCTGGAGAATTCTGGGAATTGTTGGGGAATTCTGGGAATTGAAATCCACCCATTTTCAAGCATGCCGGCTGAGGAATTCTGGGAATTAAAGTTCACCCATTTTGAAACATGCTGGCTGGGGAATTCTGGGAATTGTTGGGGAATTCTGGGAATTGAAATCCACCCATTTTCAAGCATGCCGGCTGAGGAATTCTGGGAATTAAAGTCCACCCATTTTAAAACATGCCGGCTGGAGAATTCTGGGAATTGTTGGGGAATTCTGGGAATTGAAATCCACCCATTTTCAAGCATGCCGGCTGAGGAATTCTGGGAATTAAAGTCCACCCATTTTAAAACATGCCGGCTGGAGAATTCTGGGAATTGTTGGGGAATTCTGGGAATTGAAATCCACCCATTTTCAAGCATGCTGGCTGGGGAATTCTGGGAATTGAAGTCCACCCATTTTCAAGCATGCCGGCTGGGGAATTCTGGGAGTTAAAAGTCCACCCATTTTGAAACATGCCGGCTGGGGAATTCTGGGAGTAGAAATCCACCCATTTTGAAACATGCTGGCTGGGGAATTCTGGGAGTAGAAATCCACCCATTTTAAAACATGCCTGCTGGAGAATTCTGGGAATTGTTGGGGAATTCTGGGAATTGAAGTCCACCCATTTTCAAGCATGCCGGCTGGAGAATTCTGGGAGTTAAAGTCCACCCATTTTGAAACATGCTGGCTGGGGAATTCTGGGAGTAGAAATCCACCCATTTTAAAACATGCCAGCTGGAGAATTCTGGGAATTGTTGGGGAATTCTGGGAATTGAAGTCCACCCATTTTCAAGCATGCTGGCTGGAGAATTCTGGGAGTTAAAGTCCACCCATTTTGAAACATGCTGGCTGGGGAATTCTGGGAGTTAAAGTCCACCCATTTTGAAACATGCCGGCTGGGGAATTCTGGGAGTAGAAATCTACCCATTTTAAAACATGCCGGCTGGAGAATTCTGGGAATTGTTGGGGAATTCTGGGAATTGAAGTCCACCCATTTTCAAGCATGCCGTCTGGAGAATTCTGGGAGTTAAAGTCCACCCATTTTGAAACATGCTGGCTGGGGAATTCTGGGAATTGTTGGGGAATTCTGGGAATTGAAGTCCACCCATTTTCAAGCATGCTGGCAGGAGAATTCTGGGAATTGAAGTCCACAGTCTTAAAGCTGTTAAAGTTGTAAAGCAACAGTTGAGGACATGTTCAGGGGAAAAGGTGGGATGGTGCAGGAGGAGGTTAGATTAGATTAACTGGAAGAGGAAAAAACCACAGCAAAGGGAGATACACACACACACACACAAACACACAATGTTAGAAGGAAGCTTGTTAACTGCAGTGAAGCAGCAGTGAATTCAAAGAGAAACGGAACCTTGGCGATATAAGACAGGCTATTTAACATTAAATCGATTATTTAATTGTTGTAGTACTGCCAATAAGTCTACCTTTCCCCCTAAGGAAGAGGATGACTTCACTTTCTTCCCTTATATATAAAATCCCCTATTATATAGTAACAGGCCGGTAATGCAAAAGCAGGCTAGACTCTGAAAGAAGGAGAAGAAGAAAAATAATAATACTTTGTGTGCTTCGTTCATTAAAAAAAGTTGAACATTTTGCCTTTTTCCCACCCAAAGTTTTATTTTGCTTCAGCTGAAAATAGAGCTTCGCCTGAGGCTGAACCAAACAGAAGTGGGGAAAGAAAAAGAGAAAACAAACAAAGCAGAATTTTACCAATTGGGCCACTTTTTAACCTCCCAAATAAAATGAAAAGAGCTTTGATGCTCCAAAGACAGAGAAAAAGCAGGCAGCCCAGTCGATGCACAACTCCCTACAAGAGGAAATACAATTTTGGCTATTTTAATCTTTCTCTCGAGAGGTTTATAGGCTGCCCTGATCCCAGAGGCCAATGGGGGATGCAATTAATAGCAAGAAATAAAAGAAAAAGGAATAAAAAGCTAAAAGAGTGACTGAAAGAAGAGCTGGCTGGGCAGGGATGGAGGGAGGGATGAGGCGCCTGAGGGGAGATGAAGGCGGACCAAGATGGCCGCCCTCTTCCCGCCAAAATCCCCTCAGAGCTTTTTTGAAAAGTTACTCTTATTTTTTCCATGTTATAATTTATAATAAACTGGTATTCAAAGGTGCTTTTTCTCTACTGTTACCTGCCCCTTAAATTATTGTTAAAAAGAGCCTTTCGTTACTATATGTTCTCTTCAATTGGCTATTCCTTAAATTATTATGAAGAAGAGTTTTTTCTCTTCCATCACCTGCCCCTTAAACTCTCTCTCTCTCTCTCTCTCTCTCTCTCTCTCTCTCTCTCTCTATCTATCTATCTATCTATCTATCTATCTATCTATCTATCTATCTCTATCTCTATCTATCTACCTATATCTATCTATCTATCTATCTATCTATCTATCTATCTATCTATATCTATATATCTCTATCTATCTATATCTATATCTATTTCTATTTCTATATCTCTCTATATCTATCTATCTATCTATCTATCTATCTATCTATCTATCTATCTATCTATATCTCTATATCTCTATATCTCTATATCTCTATATCTATCTATCTATCTCTATCTATCTCTATCTATCTATATCTATATCTATTGCTATATCTCTCTATATCTATCTATCTATCTATCTATCTATCTATCTATCTATCTATCTATCTATATCTATATATCTCTATCTATCTATCTATCTATCTCTATCTATCTCTATCTCTATCTATTTCTATATCTCTCTATATCTATCTATCTATCTATCTATCTATCTATCTCTATCTATCTATCTATCTATCTATCTATATCTATATATCTCTATCTATCTATCTCTATCTATCTCTATCTATATCTATTTCTATATCTCTCTATATCTATCTATCTATCTATCTATCTCTATCTATCTATCTCTATCTATTTCTATATCTATATCTATATCTATATCTCTCTATCTCTATCTATCTATCTATCTATCTATCTATCTATCTATCTATCTATCTATCTATCGCTATATATCTCTATATCTCTATATCTATCTATCTATCTATCTATCTATCTATCTATCTATCTATCTATCTATCTATCTTCCCCTTCACTTGCCTGTTTCATTGATTTAAAAACAAACCAGGGCTAACATGCATTGATTTAAAAAAAAACCACCAAAATTAAAACATGTCAAATTGTATTTAAAATTTATTCACAGGTTTATTTTCACCCATAATGTATTTTTTGTCTTTATCTTCTTCTTTATTTTGCCTTTTTTAAATATTTTGAAACAAATGTTTAAATCTTTAAAACAATAGAACGAAACAGTCTTTCAAAACTGAGACATTCTTATCTTTATTGAATAATTCATAATAAATTGATATTCTGTCTCAATTCAATTCTCCACCATTGCCTGCCCCTTAAATTATTGTTAAAAAGAACTCTTTGTTCTTCAGTTTTCTATTGCTTAGATTATTATTACGAAGTGCATTTTCTCTTCACTTGGCTATTCCTTAAATTACTAAAAAAAAACCTTTTGTCTCTTCAGCTAAAACTATTATTAAAAAGAACTTATTTCTCTTCATTTGCCCATTGCATTGATTTTAAATTAACCTTTAAAAACAAAACGGGACATAAAATCAATTTAAAAACAAAATTAAAAACATGTTAATTTTTATTTAAAATATATTCACAGATGTATTTTTACCCATGATGTCCTTTTTGTCATGTTGTGAAACAAATGTTTAAACTTTTCAAAAAATAGTTAAAAGAAGCAGCTGCCAAACTGATACAATATATTTTAAAAGTTATGACATTATAAAATTGTAAAATTTTGTTTATCAAACGTTGTGGCCTGGACTGGAGGCTTTCAAGAAGAGATTTGATAGCGGCTTGTCAAAAATTGTATAGGGTCTCCCCCTTGAGCAGGAGGTTGGACTAAATGACCTCCAAGGTACCTTCCAACTCTGTTATATTTTCTATCTATAATGTCTTTTTTTACTTCCTTCTGTTACATTTTATCCAGCCATTTATTTTGCCCCTTTACCCTTAACCCTAACCATTAAAACAAAAAATTTAAAGATAAACAAAAAAGACATAAAAGCAAAAAATGCATCAAGAACAGCAATGCATAAAATGCAGAATTTGAAAGGAGAAAAATTCAGAGATATTTCAGAGGCAGGATCTGGGGACGAAAGAAACTCATATTCAGGAGGGTGCTGATGGCAATTTGTGCTCATCATAGATGATCAGATCAAAGGATAAGCTGGATGCACATTGTTTGGATGTAAAAATTATATCAAACATAGAACTGTCTCGTCTTCCTTTAGGTTGTGACCCAAAAGCCAGCTCTCTAAATTAATATGGCTACTGCCCAAATCATGCACAACAGCCAGAAGCGTAAAACCTTGAAGGTATGAAACTCCCGACGAACAAAATGGTTAGGAAAGAAAATTGGGGATTTGCTTTTGAATTTGCTTTCTTAACAGACACGCAACTCATTTTTGTCTGACACAGGAAACGGCCCTCTTTCCAAGCCGAATTGCTTCTCAGCAAGAGTCCCTGATTCTGGTGAAAAGGCTGCTTGCAGTTTCAATTTCCTGCATCAGTTACCTGCGAGGTCTCTTCCCGGAAAGCTCTTATGGAACCTGCTATTTAGAGGGTAACCATGTTTGCTGTCTTAACTCCCGTATCTGAGATTGCTGGGGAGCAAGAACGGGCCAGCTGTTCGCCTAACTCCCTTTTTGCAGCCCCCAGAACTGTCGTCAGTGTAGTGGCCCAAACTTGTCTCACATAAAACAGCCAAAGCATTTTGAAGATCCAAACTACTAAACTTATTAGCAGGTAAAAAGTAAAACAAGTACCCCTGAACCTGTTAGTTCTGTTTGAAGTTACAATGGTACTGAAGAAAGTGATTTATGACTATGTTTCACAACTGTTGCAATACAGTGATCCAAATTTGGACGCTCATGTTTATTGATAGTTGCAGTATCCCAGGGCCTTGTGATCACCCTTTGTGACTTTCTGACAAGCAAAGTCCACTCAGGGAGAATTCAACTCATTGTGAATGTTTTCCCACAATCAGTTCACATCTATGAGGGGCATCTAAGAGATTTGGGGGTGAATGCAGTTCATGTGTGCGTGAGCAGTACATTTTGCCACCACACCAATCATGGCATTTCATTTCATCCCGGTTGAAGACCTAGCTTAATAACTCTTCATCTCACAATAATTTCATAATTGTATATTGTTATGAAAATGGGCCATATAAATTGGCCTATATTCTTCATAGTGATCTGGTTTAGTATAATAAAACAAAAAGACAAAAGACAGTAGTTTTAGAAGGTAACTATTACCCCTAGCCCATCAAGTGAGCATCGTACCTGTAAATATATTGGCTTGTGCCGGGAAAATCACCTTACATTTTGACATTATAAGGCTTTCGTTAGAACTGTCATTGAAATGCACTAAAAAGTAATTGCATACTTCATCGTTTCACAATGTTCAGTCTTCAGAGCACCTGAAAATGAAGCTGATAAAATGTTGGTTAATTCTAGATAATTATGTACTTCTTTTTCCAGATATATGTTTAAAAATCCTCCGAGAAGATAAAAGTTGCCAAGGAGCACTTCAGGTAGTAAAATGGTAAGAGTGAGAAAATAATGCCAGAGTACAGAACTGAGCATCTGTATGTCAGTATACTTTAAATATATAGCATTAACCAATGGTTGTGCAAAGCCATATATATTACCTTTACTGTTAAATCTGGTTTAAATTTTGCATTTCAGTTCTTCATTTTATTAGTGAACAGCTGTTAATTGCACCTGCGAGTTTAGAAATTTCTTGTACCAATAGTTTTTGGAGTCCAGAATGCAGTTGCGCGAGCGATATTGGGTGTACCGAGATACACCCATGTTACACCTGTCCTCCGCGAGCTGCACTGGCTGCCAATTGGTCTCCGAACGCAATTCAAGGTGTTGGTTATTACTTTTAAAGGCCTACATGGCTTAGGACCAGCCTATCTACGAGACCGCCTACTGCCACACACCTCCCTATGGCCGATAAGATCCCACAGGGTGGGCCTCCTTCGGATACCATCAGCTGGACAGTGTCGGCTGGCAGGCCCCCGGAGGAGGGCCTTCTCTGTGGCTGCTCCGACCCTGTGGAATCAGCTACCCCCAGAGGTCCAGATCTTACTCACTCTCATGACCTTCAGGAAAGCCGTTAAAACCTGGCTGTTCCAGCAGGCATGGGGCTGTTGACCTTAGTGTTAAGATCCAGCCCCAATCAGAGTGTTTGTGTGTTGTGAATTTTTAATTATTTATTTATTTATTTTGCTTTTCTTTTTTTCTTCTTTCATTGTAAGCCGCCCAGAGTCCCCCAGGATTGGGCGGCCTATAAATTTAATAAATGAAATAAATGAAATGAAATGTTTACTCATCTACATGTCTTCTTTGATAGGATCCAGGGATGTTTCGATGCACTGGAAAAGAACTATGTAAGCTGTAATTAAACTCACATTGAAAGTGTCTTTGATGCAATGTGATTTCATCTCAAATTTTCAGGGGAAAAAAGTCTTCTTGTTATTTTGCTTTGAATGACCATATACACAAAAGCAATGCCACACAAATCGTGTGCTGAAAACTTTCAAATGCTTAACTTTGATATTTTACCTTCAGAGTGACTGTAGAAGTGTTAATAAATCTAATTAATTGGCATATTTTTAAGATTGCCTGATGCACTGCAATACTTTGAGACATGAAAGGGGCTTAGGTCTCTGTGTAAAATGTATATTTTGCCATTTTTTGTGCTAGGAAGGTGTTAAGTTGCATGCAAAGATTACAACTTACTATAATTATAAAAGATTTTAAGAAAGAGGCTGGACCAGAGTAATTTTAAGCTGAGTATGAATTTGATCCCTGGTTTTTTCAGTCCTTCCTTATCTAATCAAGGGAAGATAAATTACTTAAACTTTCATGTTTGTGCCAAATATCTTATTACAAATTCATGCCACTGGATGAGTGTTTCAAGTGATCTTAACAGTGCAATGCCAAGTGCCACATCTAAAGTTCTATTGCCTTGATCCTCAGATTTATTATTGCTTTTTAGACACATAAAATACCATGAAGGAAATATTTGCATGGTTGGAAATGTTTTTTTTTTTTAATTTTGAAAAAAGGTTGAGGGATGCAGTTTGGGTCCTTGGAAAAGTAGCTGAAATATGCAAAACAGTGATTTAAGTTGGGAATTTTCTTCTGGTATAGAAAGACAATTTATATCGTATTTAGACAAACACAACTGAAAAAAGGAAAAAAAAAATCATCCCCAGCTTCTGTCTTTGTAATGAAGCCAAATGGCCACAGAGTGTCAGTGATGTTCTTGCAATTCATCTGAATCCTGAAATTCTTCAAATTCTTGATGGGGAAATGACATCTATTGCAGAAGTAGGTCTGTCCCAGTGTGAGGAGGCAGGAGAACTATTTCTTCTCTTCTCCCTTAGCATTAACACCTCTCCTCTTAGGGAAACCAACTAGCAAATAAAAAGTGGCACACTAAATAGAAGGGTTTTTTTCCCCCTCTTCTGGTGACTGTGGTTGAAAGGCAATGATGGGGCACATTTGTAAATAAAATGCACATTTTGAGCAGTCTCTTTCTCTTTTGCAGCTACATATGGCAGTTTTGGCAGTAAGTACTATGTGCAAATTTTCTTCATTCTCAGTTTAGAAAGGGTAGCTTGAGGAATCCTATCATATCATGACAAATACAGAAGGGTTTGTCTTTCACATCCAAAGCATTGCCATCGCAACTCTTTTATTAAAAATATTTTTTTTTCATTCCATCGCCATCATTGTGATGGATCATTTCTAGAGTTGTTGCATATTATTTATTTATCAGAGTGGTAGTTAACCAAGACGCACCCTCCCCTCCATTTTTCTTCACTACCCTGACACTGCCCTGATAGGTGAAATGCAAAGAATCTATAAGCTGTAATAATAAAGTCAAGGAGCAAAGTGAAAACATTGGGCTAAAAGTATTGGTATTGGTATTGGTATTTTATTATTTGTATGCCGCCCTTCTCCGGGAGGACTCAGGGTGGCGAACAATTCAAAGGGGAAAAAAGGGGGGAACATAAAAGACAAAATACAAATAATAAAAGTAGGCAACAGTCGCACAACCATACATGTCGAGAGGGGAGGGAACTCCCCCAGGCCTGCCGACAAAGCCAGGTTTTGACGGCTTTTCGGAAGGCCTAGAGAGAGGTGAGGGTCCGAATCCCTGCGGGGAGTTCATTCCAGTAAGTGTAAAGAAGATCAAACTAAGGACAATAGGTACTGCAACCAACCATAATAGTGATATGTTCATCCGAAGTTCCCAATTTACGTGCTTGACAGTCAACATCAATCAATCAATCGATCAATCAAATAGATTATTACATTTATTATATTTCTGCTTGAATCTGACAATATTGCACTAGATAGTTTCATGGAAGTTATAAATTTGGGCAGGTTGAAGGAGTGCATTATTTTGACAAAGATGTTTCACCAAGCGTTAAGACCTCCCACTAGGGGAAAAAGGCAGAAATGAAGTATCCTCCGCGAGCTGCACTGGCTGCCTATTGGTCTCCGGATACGCTTCAAGGCGCTAGTTGTCACTTATAAAGCCCTTCATGGTATTGGACCTGGGTACTTGAGAGACCGCCTGCTGCCAATTACCTCCACTAGACCGATTAGATCCCACAGATTAGGCCTCCTCCGAATTCCATCCGCCGGCCAGTGTCGACTGGCGACTACACGGAGGAGAGCTTTCTCTGTGGCTGCTCTGACCCTCTGGAACGAACTCCCCGTGGAGATTCGAACCCTCACCACCCTCCAGGCCTTCCGCAAAGCCCTCAAAACCTGGCTGTTCCAACAGGCCTGGGGCTAAAGAGCTGTTCCCCCCCCGTCTCGAATGGTATGACTGTTGTGAGTTTTAAATTATACATTGTTATGCTTTGTTTTTTAATTTTTTTTGTCTGTATCCCCCTTCCCCGGTTCAAGTTGTGAGCCGCCCTGAGTCATATAAATATAATAAACGGCATATAAATATAATAAACTGAAACTGAACTGAAGTACAAATGCCAGGAAAGATAATTTCTCTTCCATCTCTTCTGTTTGCTATTGGAAAGATAAAAACCTTTTTCCACTAGTGGAACAATTGAACGAGACCTCAAAGTAGCACAAAATGGTTTGGTGAGGCAAATTGCATCACTTTGCCATCTTAGCTAAATAGATCATGTTATCTCTGTTCTGCAAAAAAAAGAAAAAAAACCCCACACCCCTCACTGAAATTAAAGGCGGCCACACACTTCTGCTATTAGAGATTTTTAAAGCAAATTTCTTGTGGGTTGGGAGGGTTGATGAATTGACCACAATTATCTATGTAGGTGGTGAACAATTCTCTGGATAAGAGCTTGGCTTATGGAAAAATGTACCTAATTTATCCAAATATAGGCACGCTCTTCTCATCATTTTACCATTTGCTCAGTTTATATGACTAGTTACAGATGCAGGAAGAATGACAAAAAAGAAACATTCCTGCAGTTAATGATTATCAGTCTCTGATCAAACAGAGCTGTGGTTTGGCTTTATTTTGTTATAATAATTCACTGAAGGGCCATATTAATTTTGTCTACTTTCTTGAAACAGATCTATACCAATCCCAAAGAGCCTGAGGTAAGAGGCACAAGCCATAAACTGCAAGCCAGAATTTTTTCATTTCATATTTAAGTCAGCCAAGATTCATTTGATTAGTTGCCTTGATCATGATGCAAATGAAATATGCAAATTCCCTTTAGTATCATTATTATTTGTTTTCTGCTTCATTCAATGTGGGTTACTTCACACTTTTTTCCACCCTCCTTCAGACAACTTTTGCTCAAATCTCTGATTATCTTTGTGCATTAAATTTGCCTAGTATTCAAGATAAGGAAAATTTCTAACGGAAGGAAACTTATCAAGGAGAGAATCAACCTAGAATTAAGAGAAATTTCTTGACAGTGAGAACAATTAATCAGTGGTACGGCTTGCCTCTGGGAATTGTGGGTGTTTCATCAC
Source organism: Thamnophis elegans (assembly GCF_009769535.1). NCBI lineage: Eukaryota > Metazoa > Chordata > Lepidosauria > Squamata > Natricidae > Thamnophis > Thamnophis elegans. Next base: position 4,281,445 of record NC_045553.1, read on the forward strand.
TGTAAGTTTTTAAGACAAATGGACAGCCATTTGTCTGAAATGGTATAGAGTATGCAAGGTTGGACGAGAAGACCTCCAAGGTCCCTTCCAATTCTGTTATTCTGATAATTAATAAATTATCTTTAACAGAAAGTTTGACATTGCTGTAGCAATGATATTATATTATTTCCTATTCAATGCCTTTGCCTATCTATAGGCCTGTCACTGTTCTTCGTGACCCGTCAAAACCGCGGTCCACAAAAGCGCGATCGACAAAAGCGCGCATTTGACGTCATCACAGCGCGACGAAAAAAATTAAAAATTGAAATAAAAATTAAATTAAAGCAAGCCGATTCACATAAAGGTAAGGGTTAGGGTTAGCGTTAGGGTTAGGGTTAGGTTAAGGGTTAGGGTTAGGTTTAGAGCGTTAGGGTTACGTTTAGCGTTAGGTTAAGGGTTAGCATTAGGTTTAGCTTTACGTTAACGGTTAGGTTTAGGGTTAGGTTTAGGGTTAGGTTTAGGGTTAGGTTTAGGGTTAGGTTTGGGGGGGTTAGGGTAAGGTTTTTGCTTTATTTTTACATTTTTCGATCACAGCGCGATGTTTTCGTTGCGCTGTGATGACGTCAAATGCGCGCTTTCGTCGACCGCGATTTTGTCGTCCGCGGTTTTGTGGTGGAACTACTGTTCTTATTATGCTGTATTTCTTTTCTGTCATGTTGCTATATTTTTTCAATTGCCCGAAAAGAACTATAAACTTTTCTGAATAATAATAGGATCTCCGATCGAATATAAATCTGTATTTGTATATTAAATAAGTACTTCAGCTTCCTCTTTAAAAAAAGGAAAACATTCGAGTTCTGTTTCTTGTTCCATCCTTAGCGCTTGACAGAATTCTATCAATTCAAATTCAAATACTCAAAGAATGGACCTCAGATGGACTTCGCTAGGTAACTTTCTCATTCTTTAATTCCTGGAAACAGCAGACACTTTGTATTAAATATCTCACGAGTGGAAACTGTCGTTAGAAATGCAAATTCTGACTTCTTTAACTTTTAATATTTTCATTGCATAAGGGTAGTCCCTAATGTATGTCTATTAATAAATCCATTATTTTTTCAGAACTATGGAAACTGATTACTGTAGCCAATTGCTGCTTATAGAGCGAACGTTTTTAAACACCATCGCTTCTCAGTCGTTCATCTAACCAGCTTGAAATCATAATAATAGCTGAAGACCAAGGTGGATTTAAAAAAAAAAATCAGCATAGACCTAAAAGGAACTATTTTCCACCTGGTGGTACAATTCATGTGGAAATGTACTCTTAATTTTGAAGCACGTTTCGGTATAATGTGGTAATTTTGGAAGCTGCAAGGCAAAAAAATAATTTGCCCCTTCAGCTGCTTTTTTGGACAGCTCATCATCCTTCATTATGCACCAGTCTCGTAGTCTCTGCTCATTGTGTGAACTGGAGCTGCTTGTGAAAAACAGAAAGATATGTTGTACCGGCCATCCAGCCTATATATATATCATATAAGCTGGGCCCATTCTGTGCGATGGGAATTAATGCACCATTTCTTATTTCTTTAGCGGGGACACACAGAGACATAAGTTCGGTAGTCCTACAAAAGAGTATTCGTCATCTTTTTGTGTGCCCTGGTGCATCATAGTGTCAATTCGCTGTTAATGACCCAGTTTGTAATCCTAGACAGTTGCCAACCACCAATATGCCTTCATTGTCCTATTTATCTTCCTGAAATTATAAAAAGGACTCTACAGCTTTGTCCTGCCCTTCCAGTAAAATGAGTCAGTGCGTGCTCTATATTTGTCCTAATGCCGTGTTTAATTTTTACACTTTTGGCTTACGCTGCAACTGAGAAGTGGTACCCCAATCCTAACAAATGTCTTAGTTGTGGAATATAGGCATCTGACTTACCCTGACTTAATTAATGTATCATCCTATTTGTGGCAAATAGCTGTCTCTAGCTGTCTCTAAAAAGTCTTTTTCAGTAGGGAGTCCATCTGGCATTGAATCAATGTAGTGTTGATTTAGGTATTTAACACTGGGCTCACAGCAACTTTATTCAGTGACCAAAATACTTTTGGATGGCACATTTTGCTTGGATTTAGTCCATGTGCCTTTCTTGTCCCATTTTTAGGATGGTTTAATCATTTAGTGTCCCGTGAAGTCATTTGTTCTGTTCTGTTAATGTCTCTAAATTATTTCTTTTGTGAGCAGCTTATTCTGGTGAATATTGCAAAGTTGTGACTCAGGCAATATCATAGTATGATTCTATTTAATTTCGCAATTAATTACAATCACAGTTCTTCAATTGCGCACACAGGGAAATCATACACCTTTCAAATTGTTTCCCCCATTCTGTGAAATACATTGCCACCTGAGATTTGGAAGGCTTGTAAGAAAACCTTGATTTACTATTTATTTCTTTATGGCTGCTGCTGCTACTACAGCTGCTTCAGTTAGGCTAAAGTGATTGAATATTGTTTTTTAATGGTTTCTACTACATTAACATACTTGCAAATAGCCTTTGTGGAAGTGGGCAGCCTATAAATAACTGATTGAATATAATATTTCAATATAGGTAGTCCTCAACTTACAACAGTTCGTTTAATGGCCATTCAAAGTTATGTGACTTATAACCACTTTTCGCACTTACAACCACTGCTGCATTCCCATGGTTTGATGAAACTTCAGACAGTTGGCAACTGACTCATATTTATGACGGTTGCAGTGTTGCCAGGTCACATGATTCCCCTTTCGACAAGCAAAGTCAAGGGGAAAGCCAGACTCACTTAACAACCATGTGACTAACTTAACAACTGCAGTGATTCACTTAACAAATGTGGCAAGGAAGGTCGTACAATGGAGCAAAATTCACTTAGCAAATGTCTCACTTAACAACAGAAAGTTTGGGCTCAATTGTGGTCATAAGTTGAGGACTACCTATATCAAACAAGTACATTTCTCTTGAAAAGAAAGCAAAAGAAGACAAAATTCAGTTTACTCTTTAATCTTTAGCATATAAATAAATGAATATTTTAGGAATGAAATTGCTAACATGAGCAATTAAAGATTAAGGCAGCAATTTAGATCTTAGCAATTCTTAGGCAAATATGCAAAAGAACCCAAATTCTTAGCCCCATCCATTCAGGGAAGCCTCTAGGATTTACAGAATCTATGCTGGCAGGCAACATGTGCAACCTTGGTTTAAGCCCCATCAGTCAAGGTCATTTTTAACATATGTGTTGTTTTCCTGGTAGTTCTCAAGTCAGCTTTCACAATGGAACAAATAGCCAAGAAATTAAAAAAGCCAGTATTCTACTCGTCCGCAAGTTGTATATATTGATGCAGCATCTTGGACCCCTACCTAATGATGTGACTTTGACCATGAAGCTGTTCTATTACAAAGATGGTAAGTAAGTGGCAAGATTTCCTACCCAATCCGGCTTCCACTTAGGACAAAACCCAACCCAGAGACGTTAGAAGTTGCCATTGAAATGGCATTGGAGTTGCCAATGCAAGACTTGGCCTTGCAACTCAACTAGAACTAAATGTGGAATCAGTAATAAAACAGAGACCAGATTCTTGCCCTCCCCCCCACCCCATCTGTGTGTGTGTGTGTGTGTGTGTGTGTGTGTGTGTGTGTGTGTGTGTGTGTTATATTGAACATCCTAGCTCAGGACTTGTGAACCTTGAAATGGGAAATGGTATCCTCTCACCGCTGGTTCTGTTAAAAACTAGCTCTGTCATTTCCTCTCCCAGTTGTTGCATTCAAGTTGCTCTGTCTAGGAACAAGAATTTACATTTTTCTCCTTCCCCTTCCTCCTCTTTTCCTTTCCTGTTGTATTTTCTAGACAAGATAATCTCTGTCCATAACATTGTTATTTTTAATAATCTAAAAAAAAAATCATTATGAGAAACTTCTGGGCTGACTCAAAAAGTAAACATGTTTTAAATAAATTATTGGGGCAAATATGCGCGTAAAGATCATGGAATTTATTTAGATACTTTGCCCCATGATGGATGGATGGGTGGATGGATGGATGGAGATAGATAGATAGATAGATAGATAGATAGATAGATAGATAGATAGAGACAGATAAGATGGATGGATGGAAGGATGGATGGATAGATAGATAGATAGATAGATAGATAGATAGATAGATAGATATAGATAGATAGATATGGATGGGTGGATGGATAGATAGATATAAATGTATGGATGGATAGATAGATGCTAGATGGATGGATGAATGGATAGATAGATAGATAGATAGATAGATAGATAGATAGATAGATGCTAGATGGATGGATGGATGGATGGATGGATAGATAGATAGATAGATATGGATGGGTGGATGGATAGATAGATATAAATGGATGGATGGATAGATAGATGCTAGATGGATGGATGGATGGATAGATAGATAGATAGATAGATAGATAGATAGATAGATAGATAGATGATAGATAGATAGATAGATAGATAGATGATAGATAGATAAATAGATAGATAGATGATAGATAGATAGATAGATAGATAGATAGATAGATAGATAGATAGATAGATAGATAGATAGATAGATAGATAGATAGATAGATTCTTGTCTTGGGGGCAATACCTGTTGCTCCAGATTTCACACCTGCTTCCTTTGCAGTCACACCCATTGATTACCAGCCTCATGGCTTCAAGGAAGGCGACAGCTCAGACGGTCTGCTTTTTGATGGTGATCCTGTGAACCTCAAAGTAGGATCTGTTTCCACTGGATTCCATGTGTTGAAAGTGAGGGTAACAACAGACAGCAAAAGGGTGGGGATGCTGGAGAACAGTCTGGTGGAAGAGAACGGTCCTACTGAAATCTCCCACCAAGGTTTAGACTGTGATGATGAAGATGAAGAAGAGGACAGCACTAAAGTACCAGAACAGGTTACATTGTTTTTTCCACAAACCAGTTTGTACAAAAATGAGGGTGACCTTGTAGTGGGAGTTTTAACATCCGTCGTAAAATGGGTTATGAGGTGGTTGTGTATAGCCTTATTACTTAAAGGCAGGGCACCTGTTTTAAGTACTCCTGATAAATATACTGTTATGAGTTTTTTTTAAAGGCAAAGCTGAATTATTTTATTCCTAGGAGGTTTATTCTTCAGTGGGTTTGCTTTAAAAAAAACACTTCCTGCGTATGACATGATTATTTGAATATGTATTGACAATACAAGTTTAAATTGTCTTTACATTAGATCTGGATCTAGGATCATGGACCCCCCCCCCCCCCCCAGGTTCATTGAAGGTGGATCAACTCCATCTCCCATGAAGACCTGAAGGAAAGTTTAAAGGCTAAAGCTACACACATAGAGAAAAGGCCCACTGGGAGAGCCAGTATGGTGTACGACAGAGGTGGGTTGCTCCCGGTTTGGCCTGGATCAGGCAAACCAGTAATGGCGGCAGCAGGAGGCTCCGCCCATCCGCCTGGACGCTTCTGTGCATGTGCAGAAGTGTCGCGGATGCGCACGAGCAAACCAGTAGTTTAAAAAAATGGTAGCCTACTACTGGTGTATGAATATTATTGGAAAGATCAAGATTTAAATTTATTAATCAATCTAGTTGAGTAATAAAACATCTGCAAGCAAACAACAGTAGCTCAGAGAGCACCAAGAAATCCACAGTCCAGCCCTGAGTTACAGATATTCTCTTTTATTGTTACCTCACGGCTTTTTCTTGGTGAAAAAACATGGGGAGAGGTGATGCTGTTTGCATCCTTTTGAGCTCCTTGTAAGGTGGCTTATCAATCTAGTAAATAAATAATTTATTAGCTATGAGGAAAAGTTAATATTTGACTTCTTGTGAAAATGGAAAAGAACTTCTGGTAACATTCGTTAAAAAAAAAGCATATTATCCCCTAGGAAAAGGATGCAATTTGTCCATTATTATTCCTCCTCCCTTAGAGCAGGATATGACTCTTATTTTTATGCTTTACCTGTAGGCCATGACAGCAGTCTCTTTCCAAAATGAAGAAAGCCCATCCTCTAACTTAATCAGAACGCCCAGGTCAAAATATACCTGTTTTTGCACAGGGGGAAATAAAATGTCCCAATTTAGTGATTTTTACCCAGGAAAAAAAGCCCCTCTGGGCTTGTTTTTACAGTAGTAATTTCAGTCACATATCTGCACGTATGCACACACACAAATTCCCCCCCCCCAGATAGATTCAAAAGCAGTAAGTTTGTGCTGACACAAATCAGTCACATTAACAGAGACGGAATCTCATTTGTGGGACGTTGCCAATGAGCAAGGAAGGGTGGGGTGCTTTGTCTGTGTGTTTGTGTGTGTGTGATTTTCTGTAAATGAATGAAGGTGGAATCCTCGCTGAAAAGGAAACTTCTCCTGCAGGGATCTGTTAATGAAAGTACATTTTACATTTCTAATGGAAAATACCTATCATTCTCGTTTCTCATATAGTGGTCAAGGTGTTCTGGAGAAAGTGATGTTGGTTAAATAATTAGAAAACTGATAGAGAAACCTACCCATTTACTCCCCTGTGGTTTATTCTAAGAGTTTTTAAATTCCCTCATGACTTTCACTTTTATAGCAAAACTTTCAATTCTGGTATATTTAGCCTGTGGGTTAACCAAATTCATGCAATGTATCAGGCAGTGAAGGGAACAATGCCTTTTATTGTCAGTTAGGCAAAAAAGGTAGTTATGTTTTCCTTTAACTGGAATTAAAGAAATAGAACTTGTTTTGCAGAGGAAGTTTATGGCTGCTTATATGGATAAAAATAGGATGTTTGAAGAAAAGGCAGTGTCACAGCACATGCTCCCTTTGAATCCAGATATAACAGGTATATCTATTTAAAGCATACATCATGTGTACATCCCAGAGGCCTTTATTCTCATTAATTGGACATTAGATTTATATGACATATAAATATGACATTTATATGACATATAAATATGACATTGCTTGGTTTTGAAGTACAGGTCATCCTTCACTTATGATCACAATTCAGTCCAAAATTTCCACTGCTAAGCAGTCAGTGAGTTTTGCCCCATTTTACAACCTTTTTTGCCACAGTTGTTAAGTGAATCACTGCCGCTAAGTTAGTAACACAGTTGTTAAATGAATCTGGCTTCCCCTTTGACTTCACCTGTTACAAGGTAACAAAAGGTGATCACGTCAACAAGGCAACCCTCATAAATACGAGCCAGTTGCCAAGTGTCTGAATTTTGATTGTGTGACCATGGGAATGCTGCAACGATCGTTAAGTGTGAAAAATGGTCATAAGTCACAGTCAGCATCGCCCAGGTATCTGAGGAGCCTAATGTTCCTCCTCCTAACAGTGGTATCATCCATTAGATACGTAAGTCACAATATTTGCATGTAGCAAATGTGTCATCCCTTGCTTCCCTCTGCAAAATCTCACAAATGAATAGAAGCATTCATCAAATGTATTTTATAATGGTTTCCTGGACTCTATTTACAGTAACCCCATGTTCTTCATTACAAAGGACACAGATGAATGCTCCCAGTCCTTTATTTCAGAAAGCTGTCTTTTCAGTTTATGTGTTCTTCCAAAACTCACTTTTATCGTTTATGTTGGACACACAACTTTAACCATATAAATGCTTATCACTTCATGCATTGTATTTTACATTCATATGAAAAATACAGGAATTGAATTGCTTTTTTAAAAATAAATGTACGTACATTATTTGATTTTAGACATTTTTAATAGAATGTGTGTTTCTGCAAGGCGGTTCTTTGTTCTACTCTTGAATTTTCTTTTGTAAAGCAAAGTTAGAAACATAAATGATTTTTTTTCCTAATCCTTATCAATGTCTTTCACGTTTGCCCCCTTTCCTGGTTTGGCTTTTATCCCCCCGCCCAATGTAATCAGTCTAATTATAATCTATCAAAGTATCTCTCCCCCCCTCTCCCCTTTTCTCCCCCTCTCCCCCTTTCTTTCCGCCCCTCTCTCTTTTGTCAATCAGTTAGTCAGTCATTAGACTGAGCCAAGGTGGCACAGTGGTTAAATGCAGCACTGCAGGCTACTTCAGCTGACTGCAGTTCTGCAGTTCAGCGGTTCAAATCTCACTGGCTCAAGGTTGACTCAGCCTTCCATCCTTCCGAGGTGGGTAAAATGAGGACCTGGATTGTTGTTGGGGGCAATATGCTGACTCTGTAAACAGCTTAGAGAGGGCTGAAAGCCCTATGAAGTGGTATATAAGTCTAACTGCTATTGCTATTGCTATTAAATTTCTACAATCTTTAGGGACCCTAAAGTTGTTCTAGTCCAACTCCCTACCCAGAGCAGTAGATTTTAGGTCATCCCAGACAAATGATTGTCTAACTTTTTGTGGAAAATCTACACTGCCTATCTCAACCGTTTACAAACAAATTAATAAAACAATATAAACACACGATTAAAACCAAACATTGGAAACAAAATTAAGAACAAGGTTAAAATTTACCACTTAAACATGAAATCAAAATGTATAAAATCCCAAAAACTAAATCGTTATCAAAGCAGAGGTAGCAATAGCAATAGCAGTTAGACTTATATACCGCTTCCTGGGGCTTTCAGCCCTCTCTAAGCGATTTACAGAGTCAGCATATTGCCCCCAACAACAATCCGGGTCCTCATTTTACCCACCTCGGAAGGATGGAAGGCTGAGTCAACCCTGAGCCGGTGAGATTTGAACAGCCGAGCTGCAGAACTGCAGTCAGCTGAAGTAGCCTGCAGTGCTGCATTTAACCACTGCGCCACCTCTTAGGAGGTAGTGCCCTCCTTTCTTTTATCCTATATTCTTATGTCATGTCCCTTCGATTATCAACTACTTCTGCATTGCTATTGCCAGCTGGTTTCGATGGACATAAGAGAAGATTTTTCAAATATTACAGTTTCTATTTTCTTTCCTGAAAGGCCATAAATAATGCATCATGTAAGTTTTATACAAGGTCACCCAAGTCACTTCAATTTCTGGACTACAATATTTATTTGTAAATAATTTACTCCCCTAATATGTTTTATATGTTCTTTTTGCTTGTCATATTGCTTCAATGTGCACATTTCTATAGCTGTATGAATCTAATAGTTTTGGATGCCTGTGGGTAGGAACTATTCTGGCCTTTGATTATACGGAAATGGATGTTTTTGGCTCAAGACTGGGATTATAATATTTTTCAATTAACAAATAATGCCTACTTTCACACAGACAAATTTCTGTTTAGATAGATTATTGTCATTTCCCCCAGCTTTGTTTACTTTTATATACGAAATATTTTTGATGTGTGTCTGCAAATTATATAAACTGTTTATTTCAGAAACAATCAGAAAGGATGGAGTTGAAGACGCAGAGAAACAATACGGTACTAAGACGTCTCACAAAGTGAGCCTCACTGTTTTGACTTGTTTTGTTTTTTTTGGTCATCTGGTGCTAGCCAGAAGTTTGTATTGGACAAGAATCTAAGTGAGAACCTGTGTCTGCATACTAAACATTTAAAATTGAGACAGAATCTTAGCCTTCCGTCTATTTCTGACCTCAGAAATCATGTCCTTGGTTTGCCTGGTAGAGTTGAAATGATGATCTGGTATTTTGTTTGAAGTAATGGCTGAGTAGGTTTCTGGTCCGCTTGTTCCCTTAAGCCCCATTTCTTGCTTAAAATTAGACACTTTTCTTGAGTCAGCAATCCCAGATTTGCTGAGTCATTCACTGGACAGCAGTCCTCATTAAAATACCATGACACTGTGCCTTCTCCAGAAACGCCAATTAATGGCTTACATTACAATTTGGTGTATATTCGCAAGAGAACATTTCATCAACGAAGAATTGATATGAGCCTGTTGTTTCTTCTACCTTTTGGTGCCCAAGCTGTACTTTTATAGCACCAACAATTGTTCAGTTCGCTGATAGGTTTTTATTTTATTTTTTTCATGGGGAAACTGTTGTTCCCTATTTTGCAGGACTGGTAGGCTTGAATGATCATGCGACTCATTTCATGGAAAAAATGGAAATCAAGCCACCAGGCAAAATAGTTTATTTGTCTGGAAAAGCTATTACTTTATGAATGATTCATTAATTCTGTTTTGCTTAGCAGAGGGACTTTCCCTACCTATTGTCTCATTAGGAAATAGGTAAGCAAAATTATTGAGCAGCAGGTCGCTCATTGGAATCCATGCGATGGCAGTTCAAAAAAAACCACAACTTGACACATCGTGGGTGAGATATTTGGATCTAGATCGTGCCAAATACCATTAAATGTAGGCAAAGGAAGCTAAAGAATGTACGGGGGTGTGATTTAGTCTCTTTCCTTGCATTTTACTGAACAACTAAATTAAGATGACTTGGCTTCCTGAACTGTACTTCCTTTTCTGTATTTGCACAATGCACTAAACCCTAAACTACTGAATTTGTATAGTTTAATTAAAAGAGGGACTAGGTGTGACATGATAGCAGTCTTCCAATATCTAAGAGGCTGCCTCAAGCATCTAAAGGCAGAACAAGAAACAATGGATGAAAACTAATCAAGGAGAGAACCGACCTATAACTAAGAAGAAATTTCTTAGAACATTTAACAAGCATTTGTGTAAAATTACCGGTACATAGGGTTTCCTGCTTGAGTGGAGATTAGACTAGGAAACCTCCAAGGTCCCTTCCAGCTCTGTTAACCACTGTTGCAGAATTTACCCTATTAGTTTTTAAAATTTTAATTTCCCTTTCTCCCAGGTCCAAGAAAAATGTTCTTCTAAAGACTCAGTGGAAACTAGAATGGTAACCATATCCTTAGTTCCTACTTCTCTTTTTCTTCTATTTTGTTAAATTCGCCCAGTCCCGAAATCATTAATTAGACATTGATAAGTACCTAGAAATATGGGGCAAGGTCAGGAAATGATGCTACCAGGATATGATCTATTGATATATCCGGATGCCACTTCATTTGACTAGATATTATGAAATGCAGAACTAAAAAAACAGGATTTCTAGTTTTGACAGAAAATTGCACATAAACTCTAATTGACTTTGCACATTTAATTTTGTCTGCAGATTAATGGCTCTCCTCAATCCATCTTTATTTTCCTTCGATTAATTTCAAATTAATTATCATGAGTTATGAGTAGTTTATTTATATGCCGCCCTTTTCCCTGGGGGGACTCAGGGCGGCTTACAACTCGAAAGGGAGGGAAAACAAACATTTAACACATGAGACAGTACATCATTAAAAGCACAACATTCATACTATTCGGGTGGGTTACAGTCTTTAACCCCAAGCCTGACGGGATAGCCAGATTTTAAGGGCTGTGCGGAAGGTCTGGAGGGTGGTGAGGGTACGAATCTCCAGGGGGGGATCGTTTCATAGGGTCGGAGCTGCCACTGAGAAGGCTCTCCTCCGCATGGTTGCCAGTCGACATTGACCGGCAGATGGAACTCGGAGGAGGCCTAATCTATGGGATCTAATTGGTCGAGTGGAGGTGGGGCTCATGGGGCTCTACAGTATAAACCTAAATATGCTAACGCATATCACTTGCGAGGTTTTTTTTAATGCAAGCTTGCAATACTTGAAAAAAAAATAAGCCTGTATAGATTTTATTGGTTGGTTGGTTGGTCTCCCCTGCAAGGTGACTCTGGGAGGCATACAAATTTAGAAGAGATCAGTTTTGAGCTTTGAGGTGAGAAAAGTGACATTAAATAGTAAGATAATGTAGAAATTAGAGGAGATGAGTGCAACTCCTTGTATGTACCTTAATAGTTTTTAAAAATTGTCCTTTGCCTGCCTCTTAAATCTGGTAACCGTCCAAATGTCTTTTTATTTTTAAAACATGACAATTACATTTCCTTCATTTTATAGAGAGGCCACACCCATTACAAAGAAATTGAACTGTCTAGGATCGCAAACAGAATATAATTTGCTAGTGTTGGGAAATGTTGAGCCTCCTCTAAAAGTTAGTTTTCCAGTTCTTTCCTACCCACCCTTCTTGGTAGAAGAATGGCAGGGAAAATATTGTAGCAGACAGGGTGGGGACCCTTTTCCATCCTTTCCTAGGAAACTCTACCATCTCCCCATCCCTAATATTGGTCTTGGCAGTTCCCGAAGGCCAGAGGGTGGATCGCGATCTCTCTTGTCTCCATTCAAGGGAAGTGCACAAGGAACATCTGTCTGTGAGAAGGCAGAGAGCAGGTCTCCAGAAGATGCCTTTCTTGCCCCGTCACTTTTCAATGGACGTGCTTATATGGAAAGAATTCCACATAATTTTTCATTTCCCTTTTGTGTTTTTCCTTACTGTATTTGGTAAAAAAAAAAATTTTGTGAGTCTTTAAACGCATTTGAGTTTTCGAAAGTTCTTGTGTTTAATCTAATTTAATCTAATTAAGAGTTATTGGTTAATTAACCCAGAGAGGCATATTAGTAACCTTTCTATTGGTTGAGAAATATTTTCACCCTACCTTCTTTTAAAACGATGAAGAAAGTTAAGCTGAAGATTTGAACACTAGCAGAATTAAATATTAAAATGACCCTCCCAAGATACTTTTCTTCCAACAACAGACATGTCTTCAATTTTGGATGACTAAATACTGAGACTTTGAAGGTATAATGGTTTCCCTGTGAAGAATTACATGAGCCATTACTGGACCAGCTAAGTGAATCTATTTGGTCATTAGTGGACCGTTACTGGCCCAACAATAAATCCTATCATCTTAGAGATCTGAAGGAAGATATGATTCACATGGCTAACTGGGGAGGCTTGTAAAGTACACTTAAGACTTTTTCTAATGTGGGACAAAGATCCTCTGGCTAGTTAATTTGGAGAACTGTGGAAACATTCTCTTCTCTCTTTGGGAATACCAGGTTTCCCTTTAAGGTAGAAGTGATTTAAAAAAAAAATCTAGTTGAGATTTCTATTCCATGAAGATGGTTTATTCGTTAATCAAAATAAAACAATGTTTAAAAGAAATAGCAATAGCCCTTAGACGTATATACCGCTTCACAGTGCTTTTACAGCCCTCTCTAAGTGGTTTACAGAGTCACCCTCTTGGCCCCAACAATCTGAGTCCTCATTTTACCCACCTCAGAAGGATGGAAGGCTGAGTTCAATCTTGAGACTACAGAGATTCAAACCATCAAATTTCAGGCAGCCGGCAGTCGGCAGAAGTAGCCTACAGTATTGCATTCTAACCACTGCGCCACCGCAGCTCAAATAATGTTTCTGCAGAGAAAACCTGACTGATGGAGCTGCAGTTCTGTCACTGTTGATGTGTGTAAAATTGCGCAAAAAGTGTATAGAATACATAGAATTATTAAATCTACTCTGGAGTTGAGTGTTAATTGACCAGATGCCCTTCGTGATACCTACACAAAGTTCACAGCAGATAGTTTATCTTTGTGCCCCGATAGAGAAACATCTGTCCTTGCCTAGGATTGACCTCTCAACTTTCTGAGTGGGAGGTGAACCTCTGCAACTCTGGGACAACACAGTGTATTCTACCAGGGGCATGGCAGAATTCTACCCCCCCAAAAAAAACCCTTTAGCTGTGATGTTTTAAGAGCAGAGGTCCCCAAATCTTTCTATCATCAATTCACTTCCTTTTATTTTTTTCAGTTTTGTAATTCCTCAACGAGTGAATTTTGCTTGACTGAACATAAAGCTCAACTTTTGTCCTCTTGATCAGAGCATAAGCTTGTATAATTGTCATATTTAAGGATTGCTCACATGATGCTTCCATATTTAACAGACATTTGTGAATAACAAAGGGTTCCAGTTAGTCCCGTTGCGATGACATTTTACTGTAATAGCATTTTCCAGATTTCTTGGATAATATCAGAGATTGAACCGAGGTAATTTTGCAAGTGCTGTAACTCTGCTTGCTACTGAGCTACAACATGTCCTCAATGAAGTTACTCAGTGTGGCTGAAACAACCTTTGGATTGGTAATTAAATCCTGCATGCAGTATATTGTTTAGGATGTAAATACTGTATTTCAAAGAATGATCTGTCACTCTTCCCTGGTAAGGCAATAGTATGATTCTATGAAACATGATATCATACAGGATTCGTAAACTGCACGCAAGGTTTTTAGAATATGGAATCAATATCTTCACAGAATTGTGACCCATTTCCTGCTGTTTCATCAAAAAGCATCTTTGGATTAATTAACTGCCATGTAAACATGGTCGCAATAACCCTTGCAGCATTTTACCTCCCATTTTCTATGTTACAAATGTTTTCCTTTCTTACACAAAGTTATTTTGTAATTTACAAGCATTCAGATTTCCGATCAGGAATATGTAAGGAAAATCAGCAATTGAGCAACATTTTGAAAACAAGAAATTCCTTACCAACCATATTACATTGGGAATTTAAACTTGGAGAACATGCATATGATGCCATCTCATATTAATAACAGATGTTTTGACAAATTTAGGCAAGAATGGCTTTCATATATAGCACATATTATATATTATGTTACAAGGCAGATTTAAGAACCTAACATGGGGGCGGGGCGGGGAGAAAAGAAATCAGAAAATCTCAAATGAATGAAAAAAATATATCTTCAGACCTATTAATTTTATTTTTATTCTAAGGATGTTGTTTGCTGCCTCTTTTGTACTTCTTTCTTTCATTTGTGTAAGATAAACACAAATCGTATTAGCATTATTCACTTACCTTTGTACCAAGTCCAGCAATCCATTTTTGTGAGTGAAGGGCAATATTGAAAATTTCAAAATAAAACAGAATGAGTAAATATGAATATGAATTCTTGCATTAAATGTTCCCTTTGGTGGTTCTTGCAGACATGGCAAATGGACTTTGCTTCCAGCCAAGGAAACACGAGGGCACCACAGAAGAAGAAAAAGAAAGTCAGCGCTACACACTTGATTTGATTCTTGCCCCTCAAAAGTTATGACAATCTTGGAAGCAATAGCTGTGACTGTAATGCACCTGGACAGTACTTTCTGATCTGTTACCTACTTTGGGTAAATTTCTACAGAAAACATATATTTGGGACAATGGCAATTTTGAACTCACTTGGAATAAGGGGGAAAAATGGTCCCTTATCAGCCTAGCTGCCTTGGAGCAAACTGATTCTGCCACTTACGAAGGCATCTCCCATTCTTGTCTTTGATAAACCTTTCTGTCAATGTAAAGAGATTCTATCATCCTGTCGGTTAACAATTTAGAAGCTTAGAAATACAGCTAAACTGTAGTATGGTACCTTTGTGTCATTGTGCTTCTCTGGGCACACAATTTCCAGAGATGTTTGTTGTGGATTATTCTACATGGAGGAGAATGCATTGGAGATGTGTATGTGTTCTGTGTATTCTCCCCGTTTTCGCTTTATTTTCGAATAAATACAGAAGAATCACATGTATAGCTCTCATTCTTAACCATAGTTTGGGTTTATTAATTAATAACTAGCTAATAACCTGGCATTGCCTGGGTATTTATTTATAATAAATGGAAAATGTCCGGACCAAACGTAATTTCTAATGTTGGATTTTCCCCCTTACCAGAGGGAGCCCCTTGTGGAGTACTGTGAAGCTGTGACCATGGCAACTCCACTGTGCCATTTTACGGCAGTACAGTAGAAGCCATTTTAAGGCACAACAGGCTGTATCTTAACAGACCGAGGGGTGTTTTACATCCACATTTTTTTCCCAGAGAGTAAATAATCTGTGTACCAAGTTTGGTTGAAATTGCTCGAGGAGTTTCAGAGTTATACACACACACACAGAGCCATTTTTATATAGATAGATTGCATTTCTTGGTGGTATTACTCAGTAGGGTATATGGAGCCTCCAGTTATCAAAAATACCAGTGCTAATTTAAATAGCTATCATTACTTCTAACTTGATTAAGCTAAGCAAGAACCCAGCAAAAAGTCATTTCCTCAGTTTGCATGGCTAGACTTATCTCGAGTCTCATCTTAAGTCATTTCTAGAAAACATTTTGTTTTCCTGTAATAGAGTGTTATTTTCTAGGTACTTTTGCTTCTTTTCATTTTTGGGGGGAGCGGGGGGGGATTTGCTTTTTCATGTAAATTTGTAAAGCATACTGCTCCATGGGGCCATGCACACAATATTGATGCAAACCTTTCAGAGATTTTTGATGCAAAACTTTGTGATCTTCCCCTTCCTATTTGCAAATGATGGAACTGATCTTCTAATGCGAGAGATAAAATCTAGCAGGAAGAGCTTTTCAGTTCTGGTTAAAAAACCCGGTGATTGCGTTAAATGATAGCTTTAAGTTATTCACTAAAAAGTAGATTGATGGATTGTATCTAGCAGCTAGTATTTATATGAAAATTTGTCGGTTTGTTTATTACATTGATATTAACTCTGTATCCTAATACAGGCTGTGCCTGAAGTGCATATGGTTTACAATAGAATAACAGAGTTGGAAGGGATCTTGGAGGTCTTCTAGCCCAATCCCCTGCTTAGGCAGGAAACCCTACACCACTTCAGACAAATGGTTATCCAACATCTTCTTAAAAACTTCCACTGTTGGAGCATTCACAACTTCTGGAGGCAAGTTGTTCCACTGGTTAATTGTTCTAAAGTCAGGAAATTTCTCATTCGTTCTAAGTTCCTTCTCTCCTTGATGAGTTTCCACCCATTGCTTCTTGTTCTACTCTCAGGTGCCTTGGAGAATAGTTTGATTCCCTCTTCTTTGGGGCAGCTCCTGAGATATTGGAAGACTGCTATCATGTCTCCCCTAGTCCTTCTTTTCATCAAACTAGACATACCCAGTTCCTGCAACCGTTCTTCCTATGTTTTAGCCTTCAATCCACTGATCATCTTGGTTGCTCTTCTCTGCACTCTTTCCAGAGTCTCCACATCTTTTCTACATTGTGGCAACCGAAACTGAATGCAGTATTCCAAGTGTGGCCTTACCAAGGCTTTATAAAGCAGTATTAACACTTGACGTGATCTTGATTCTCTCCCTCTGTTAATGCAGCCTAGAACTGTGTTGGCTTTTTTGGCAGCTGCTGCTACACATGGCTGGCTCCTATTTAAATGGTTGTCCACTAGGACTCCAAGATCCCTCTCACAGTTACTACTATCGAGCAAGGTACCACCTATACTGTGCCTGTGCATTCAAGAAAAAAAAGTTTTTACGACTTGCAAGTTTTGACCTTACCAAGGCCTTATAAAGTAGTATTAACCCTTCACGTGATCTTGATTCTATCCCTCTGTTGATGCAGCCTAGAACTGTGTTGGCTTTTTCTTGCATCTTGCAAAAAAATGGCCATTGGGATTTCTCTCACGCTACTGGGTGCCATTTTGCAGAGAAACCAAAGTCAAGTGAATATAAACAAGCCTCTCACATTCTGCGTATTGTTTTCACCAACTCAGCTTTAGAAATAAGAGAATCTTCTACTCATGCCATACAATTTGCTGTATATTGAGCAATTTCTACCACGCATTTCAGACTACGGAGGATATGATACAGCTAGTACTTCTGTTCTGCTTCTTGTCTACACTACGTCGATGGGCTAACATCAGTCTTGCAAGCCCGACAGTACCCCTCCCATCCCTGTTTTTAACTCTCTGTAAAACTAAGGAGGGTCTCTTCTAAGATGCATTCTCCACCCCCTCCTCCTTTGGATTCAAATTTCATTTATCAGACCGTTGCCTAGGCTGCAGCTCTTCCTCCTTCCACGCTAAAGGATATTTTTCTGGAATGCTTTTCTTATCACCCTCCCACAATAGCAAGTTTGGCTCTGTTCAGTTCAGGTTTAGGAGAGTTATCCTGCTGATGGACAGACACAATCCCAAGGGGGGGGGGGTATTCAGCCGGTTCTGACCAGTTCTGCTGAAGAGCCGAGGTGGCGCAGTGGTTAAATGCAGCACTGCAGGCTACTTCAGCTGACTGCAGTTCTGCAGTTCGGCTGTTCAAATCTCACCGGCTCAGGGTTGACTCAGCCTTCCATCCTTCCGAGGTGGGTAAAATGAGGACCCGGATTGTTGTTGGGGGCAATATGCTGACTCTGTAAACCGCTTAGAGAGGGCTGAAAGCCCTATGAAGCGGTATATAAGCCTAACTGCTATTGCTATTGCTATTGCTAACTGGTAGCAGAAATTTTGAGTAGTTCGGAGAACCGGCAAATACCTCCTCTGGCTGGCCCCAATCTATTTGCTGCCTCCTGAGTCCCAGCTTATTGGCTTGGTCTTCTTTGGTTGCCATGAACAGGAGGACGGAGCTGGAAAGCCAGTTAGTGGGGGAGGGAATGGAGATTTTGCAGCATCCTTAAGCCACGCCCATAGAACTGGTAGGAAAAGTCTTTGAGTCCCACCACTGCACCAAGACCCTTTATGTGGTTTCTTTCCAAACATTCAGCTGGGTGCGTGAAGAATAAAAAGGACTGAATTTTGTGTGATTGTACTCTACGCTACAGGGCTGCAATAATCCAGATTCCCCTGGAGGGCAGCAGTGAGAAACCATTGGCTGGTTCCTTGGAATTCTGCAGCTCAGGTATAACAGACTTATTCAAGGTAAGTGTTGTCTTAGAGCATAGAAAAAGAGAGTTGGAAGGGGTCTTGGAAGTCTTCTAGTCCAGGGGTCTCCAACCTTGGCAATTTAAGCCTGGAGGAATTCAACTCCCAGAATTCCCCAGGGGACTTCTGGGAGTTGAAGTCCTCCAGGCTTAAAGTTGCCAAAGTTGGAGACCCCTCTTCTAGTCCAACCCCTTGCTCATGCAGAAAACTCTATACCATTCCAGATAAACTTTTATTCTTGACCCCCCCACCCCACCAGTGAGGGAGCACCCTTAATCCTGGGAGACAAGCTACTCCCTCAATGAATCATTCTCACTGTCAACAAATTGCTCCTTAATTCTCAGTTGGATCTCCCTTTGATGATCCTCCCTCCGTTACTCCTTGTCTTGTTTATTATGTTCTGGATGAGGGAGGAAAAGCAGCAGGGGAAACTATGAGGTGTGTAACCCAGCATCGAAATATTTCCCATTTCAGCTCTTGTCCAACTTAAACAGAGGCAATGCAAATTTGTGTGTGTTTCGTGTGTATGTGTGCGTGTTGCAAGTCACAGCCTCCTTTACCTAGTTTCAAGAAACTGCTCACCAAGGGGAATTCTCCCACCAACCTTGCCTTACAAACTCGGAATACACCTGCCTTCACCGAGGTCTCTTACTCACCCCACTAGCCAGGAATCGCTTCTTGTATTAAAGACACACTGCTTTTCCGGAAAAGACACTCCGTGTAAGCCACTTCCTTATGCTTCAACCCGATTTCAAGTTTTCAAAACAGAGCTGCTAGGCAGAGCATGTGTAAGCAGCCGTGACTGTGTGACGTGGCTCTAGGCCAACATTCATGATTTTCCCCTTCTTCACTTGGTTTGGCCCTTTTCCTTTGAGGTGAAATGACCTGCTCCTGTTCACCTGGTTTAGAAAGGACACGGCAAGGACAGGTACTTCTTGATTTATTTATCTAATAAAGGTTCAAAATTACAATGCCCTCAGAAAAAAACACCTTCTGACCCCTACTTACAGCCGTCGCACCACTGTGGCAGTTTCGTAATTGCAATTGGCAACTGAGTCACCTTTGACAGGCTGTGATGTCCTGTGATTGCAGTTTGCCATCTTTTTTTGCCGATTTCCACCAACAAAATTCACTTCAGGACTGCATAAGCACTAAATAACCACTTAACGAATTGTTATAAAATTTGATCTGACTTCATTTACTGTTGTGGCCTGCCAGACTCGGACGATGAAGAGGTTGGGGAGGAAGTTGGGTCAGTTCTAGGGCCTGGGGAAAGCTCTGATGGATTCTCTGCGTCAGACGTAGAGATAGAGCCAGGGCCGTCCGACATTTCCCAGCCACCGGAGACGCAGCTGTCTTTGGAGGCTGAAATAAGTGTGGAGAAAGAACAGCTGGGGCCTGTTCAAGATGCATGTATGCACAGAGCAGTTAGGAGAGGTGAACAACGGAGAACAAGGAGTTGACTCGGGAAGCAAAGCAAACGCTAAATGGCCCTTCCCTGGCTGGGGAATAAATAGAAGGAAAGGGGAATGGTTGTCGTAGAGGACAACAGTTCGTACTTCTGAAGATTTTGCTCATTGTCTTTCGTGCCACAGAGACTGCTTGCCAGAACTTAATTTGCAGCCTTTTGGCTGGGACCTCACGGCCTTGCAATTATCGCAAGGAACTGATAAGGTGTGTTGCTGCCGTTAACTCTTTTTCAGCACCCACTTTTCTGCACCCTGCACCCACTTTTCGGTGGGTGAATGCAATTAATTCACAAGAGGTAAATAAAGAGGGGTTTTCATGACAAGAGTCTGTTTTCTTGCTTCTGCTAAGGCTGGGTCAGAACATTTACAATCCCAATGAGTTTGAGTGGAAATTCCGGGACCAGTGACGTATGTAAGTCTAGGACTATTACTCCGTGTGTGAGCTCAGGGGAGTCCCGTCTAGGATTACTGTCTTGTTTTTCTTTTCATTACAGGGAAAAGTAGGGGATTGTACCGAGCAGAAAACAGTTTTGGTTTCCTGCTCTGCAGAGCCAAATCTCATTTGATCTGTCTGGTCAATGGAGTGTTGACCTTTCTTAATTCGCAGTGAGTAATAAAAGTTCCAGATCATCATTCAGCTCCTTGCAGAGTTCATTCGGTGATGCAGTAGGAGACAATGGCCCCATGGCTTCACCCACTTAGTTCTCACCTCCAAACTCAGCCAGGCATCACTGGGCAAAAGGGGTGATTCACCTCTTGACAATTCCTTTCTTCCGCTACGGTTTCCCATGATCTCATTGGGCAGCACCTGGGTTCTTTTCAGGAAGCTCCCCCCCCCACAAAAAAAATCTTCAAAGGCTTCAAGAAGTGAGAAAACAGACCTCCGTGAAAAGAGCTGATTGGAATTGGGCAGCATCCAAACTGAAATAAATCATCTTTGTTTTAAAGCGAGAGAGAGAGAGCGGGCTCTTTTCTTCAAGGTTATTGGTGTGTGTGTGTGTGTGTGTTCCTCGCTCCTTAGTTTTCAGCTCAAAAACAATATTTAGGACTGAGTACAGGTAGTCCTCAACGTGCGACCTCAATTCAGCCCAAAATTTATATCGCTAAGTGAGGAGTTTTGCCCCATTTTACGACTTCCCTTGCCCCGTTTGTTAAGAGAGCCGCTGCAGTTGTTAAATTAGTAACCCGGTTGTTAAGCGAATCCCCATTGACTTGGCTCATCAGATGGTCGCAAAAGGAGATCACGTGATCCCGGGGCAGTGGAACGGTCATAAACACAAGTCCATTGCCAAGCATCCGAATGTCAATCGCCTTAGGGTGCAGTACTGCAGGCCACTTCAGCTGTTATCTGCAGTTCGGCGGTTCAAATCTCACCGGCTCAAAGGTTGACTCAGCCTTCCATCCTTCCGAGGTGGGTGAAATGAGGACCCAGACTGTGGGGGCGATATGCTGACTCTGAAAACTGCTTAGAGAGGGCTGAAAGCCCTATGAAGTGGTATGTAAGTCTAACTGCTATTGCTATTGCTATTGAACCATGGCGATGGTTTGAACAACGGTCATAAGCCACTTTTTTCCAGTGGCATTGTAACTTCAAACGTTCACTAAATGATCTGTTGTACATCGGGGACTTCCTGCATAAGGTAAAGTGGACTACAGTCTATCCATTCAGTGACTAAGCTACCTCCCTGTTATGATGAAAGAATTCAAAGGCAGGTTGTTGATACTTTTTTGTGTAAGGACCAGGGGTGGGTTTCAACCGGTTCGCAGCGGTCCCTGCGAACCGGTTGGTCGCCGAACCCGGAAGTAAGTAACTTCCGGGAACGGCGAAGGGCGCGCCCACCCACCCGCGGTCCTTACCCAGTTTTGACGAGTTCTGCGCTTCCACGCATGCGCAGGACACATACAGCGCCTGCGCGATCGTCCAGGAGCAGCTGGAGCGTCGCGCAGACGCTAGTACGCATGCATGCACCGTGCGCGTGCACGAGGACGCCGCCAGCCCCGTTCCAACCGAACCGGTTGGAACGGGGCGAAAAACCCACCCCTGGTAAGGATTAAACATTTGTTGTATCCAGGCTATTAATACCCTAACTGTTCAGTCCAAAGTTCCTCAGGAGCATGTCTACATATTTCCAGTTATTGGAAGGGCCGATGCAAACAGTCCTCAATTTACAACTGCAATGGAGACCAGGATTTCCATTGCTAAGCAAGGCAGTTGTTAAAGGAGGCGTGCCAGATTTTACAACCATGCTTGTTGAGCAGATCCCTGCAGTTAAGTCAATCCTGCAGCCAGTAAGTGAATCCGGCTTCCCCCATTGACTTTGCTTGTCAGAAGCCATTTGAGAAGGTTGCACATGGTGATCCCATGACCCCAAGATGCTGCAACCATCACAAATGACAGGGCGGTTGCCAGATGCCTGATTTTTGATCCCATGACTGTGGGAATGCTACAACAGGCATCATTGTGAGTCACTTTCTTTTCTCCCCAGTGCTGATGTAACTTTGGATAGTTACTAAACAAATTGCCTGAAAATTCAGGACTACCTATAACTATTATTTGAAAAGTCTGTTTTGATGGAAAGGAAGAAGTCAATGGTTTCGATTGCCACATGCCTCCCCTAAGCTGGTCTCCCCCAGATGTGCACCACTTCTCCATAACACATGCTAATAATTTAAAATAGAATAACAGAGTTGGAAGGGATCTTGGAGGTCTTCTAGTCCAACCTCCTGCCTAAGCAGGAAACCCTACACCACTTGTATATATTTATATATCCAGGGTTGGAGCATTCACAACTTCTGGAGGCAAGTTGTTCCACTGATTAATTGTTCTAACTGTCAGGAAATTTCCCTTTAGTTCTAGGTTGCTTTTCTGCTTGATTAGTTTCCATCCATTGCTTCCTGTCCTGCCTGAAGGTGCTTTGGAGAATAGCTCGACTCCCTTCTCTTTGTGGCAGCCCCTGAGATATCGGAACACTGCTATCATGTCTCCCCTAGTCCTTCTTTTCATTAAATTAGAGATACCCAGTTCCTGCAACCGTTCTTCATGTGTTTTAGCCTCCAGTCCCCTAATCCTCTTTGTTGCTCTTCTCTGCACTCTTTCTAGAGTTTCCCCTAGTCCTTCTTTTCATTAAATTAGAGATACCCAGTTCCTGCAACCGTTCTTCATGTGTTTTAGCCTCTAGTCCCCGGATCATCTTTGTTGCTCTTCTCTGCACTCTTTCTAGAGTCTCCACATCTTTTCTACATCGTGGCGAGCAAAACTGAATGCAAATATTCCAAGTGTGGCCTTACCAAGGCATTATAAAGTAGTATTAACACTTCACATGATCTTTATTCTATCCCTAGAACTGAATTGGCTTTTTTGGCAGCTGCTGAAGCACTGCTGGCTCCTATTTAAAAGGTTACATTTAAATTCCTGGAGATGGATTCAGTCTTTATTTCCATTTCTTCCTATAAGACCATTTGATTTCCAGCTTAGGAGAATAATATCCAGTAAACATCTCACTAGTGATCTGGAAACCTGGAAAAAGAGTGCTGGCTTCCTCGTTTGCTTATAGCAAATAATTTATACACAGAAATCTGCAGCTTTTTCTTAGCAAGGCAGTATTAGATTAAGATGGGTTCTGTATGTTGTTGTTGGCTTTAACTATTACACAAAACCAGTTGCTTAACAGTTTTAGCCATGCAATATCTCTCTTCTCTTTTTTTTTTAGAAGACCCTGATGCTACAGACTCAGCATAATTTTGCCCCAGATCTCGGAAATTACTTCAGACCAACCTTCTTTTTGGGCACCGGAAGGAAAGCTCGGTAAGAACATTGACCATTATTTACCCAGCAGAACTAAAAAGAATTAAACCACATTTGGAATACGGTGTCCATTTTTTGGTCACCACAATACAAAAAAAAAAAAAGACACTGGAAAGAGTGCAAAGAAGAACAACAAAGATAATTAGGAGGCTAAAATATATGAAGAACAGTTGCAGGAATTGGGGATGTCTAGTTTGATGAAAAGAAAGACTGGGGGAGACATGATAGCAGTCTTCCACTATCTCAGGTGCTGCCACAAAGAAGAGGGAGTTAAGCTATTCTCCAAAGCACCTGAGGGCAGGACAAGAAGCAATGGATGGAAATTAATCTACAGCTTGCTTCCTGAAGTTGTGGATGCTCCATCACGGGGGGGGGGGGGTGGGTCAAGAAGAGACTGGACAGCCATTTGACTGGGATAATGCTTGAGCAGGGGGGTTGGACTGGAAGACATCTAAGGTCCCTTCCAATCCTATTATTCTATGTTCTGTGGTTTAAGTCTAAGAATCTCTAGAAACAGTAATAAATCCTCAGTTAGTACAAGTGATCTAGTGTAAATCCACACCAGTACATGCGATCTAGAAAAACAACTAGTGTCAGCTTAAATCCTCTCAGCCCTAATAATTGAGGTATATAGTGGTATCTAAAGTGGTGGCTCAGGGGCTAAGGCACTGATCTTGTCAATCACGAAGGTCGGCAGTTTGGCGGTTCGAATCCCTAGCACCGCATACCGTAGTGAGCTCCCGTGACTTGGCCCAGCTTCTGCCAACCTAGCAGTTCGAAAGCAGGTAAAAAATGCAAGTAGAAAAATAGGAACAACTTTTAGTAGGGAGAGAACAGCGTTCCGTGCGCCTTCGGCGTTGAGTCATGCCGGCCACATGACCACGGTGATGTCTTCAGACAGAGCTGGCTTTTCAGCTTTGAAACGGAGAGGAGCACCGCC
Source organism: Thamnophis elegans (assembly GCF_009769535.1). Lineage (NCBI taxonomy): Eukaryota > Metazoa > Chordata > Lepidosauria > Squamata > Natricidae > Thamnophis > Thamnophis elegans. Next base: position 4,306,150 of record NC_045553.1, read on the forward strand.
CCCTAGAGTCGGGAACGACTAGCACATATGTGCGAGGGGAACCTTTACCTTTATCGTAAGTTGGCAAATTTAGATTTGGCCATATCAACTATGTACAGTTTTTGTTAGGAATAACAGAGCAGGAGGTATAAAAGTAGTCATGTACCCACACTTTACCACATCTTCCTACAAAATGCCCCGAAAGCAGCAATTTTGAAGAACAGTTATTGGGTCAAAAAAATAGCTAATAAAGCATCACAAAAGGTTGGATTGGCTTTGTGGTGACAAAGCCTATCTCAGCCATGAGTCAAACTAAACCGAATAATGTCCAATTTGCACATGAATGAAGAATCATGACATCATTAGGTAAGTAATGCCCATTAAGTCATGTCTCTCCATATGAATGAACTGAATTTCTCTGGATGTTAGTAATCCTGCCCTGCCAGTCTTTGGCATCATTGCTTTCCTGACTCAGGGCTTCTCTGCTTGCAAAGCAGCACGTCAAGAGTATGCGTGTTTGCCAGCTTCCTCCATCCGTGGTCCCTAGCCACGGTAACAGCAAACAACGTGGGCCTTGGAACATGAGTAGCAGGCAATTCAAACAACTGGCATCTTCCCCAGGAGCAGACTCGTGGGATTGAAGAAATCCTAGCACCGAGCCAAGAAATTCCCATCCGCTTGCGGAAATTGCGCACAAGAGGCCAAAATGCAAAAACTGAACTTTCGTGGCCTTTTGATCATGTCCCTCTCTATTAAACCAGTCCTCCTGTTTGGTTTCCTTGATGGTGAGGGCGAGCATTTCTCCAAGCCATGGTGGTTTCCATGCTTGTTGCTCTTTTGGTTCCCCTCCCTCCCCCTTCCTTACAATCCAGAGGGCAAAGAAAACATCTCACTAGGCATCCCTGTTCCACAGAAGCAAACCATGTTGTGGCTGGCAATGATTTCAAACGAATGAAGCTCCTGGGTTGGCGTGCCCCATTTCTTTTTCATCAGCAGGAAACTCCACTGTGATACAACCCAAGGCATTTCTCTGACACTTCCTAAACTTACCCTCCCTGTTTAATAAACTCGGCTGGTTGTGATTGGCCTGAGAAATGCACCCATTATTTCAATTGATGAAGGTATCTAAAGAAATATGCAATCCATCGTCTGTCCCCTTTTCAACCCACTTCGAGGAAGAAGTTGTAGAAATTCTCCAGCAGAATAACAGAGTTGGAAGGGACCTTGGCAGTCTTCTAATCCAAACCAGAAGTCCTTATACCATTCAGGGCAAATGCTTGCCCAACCTCTTCTTAAGAGTCTCCAATGATGGAGCACCATTAACTTCTGAAGGCAAGCCATTCCATGATGAATTGTTCTCACTCTTAGGAAATTCCTTCTTAGTCCTTCTTGCTTCTCTCTTTGATTACTTTCCATCCATGGCTTCTTGTCCTGCCTTCAGGTGCTTTGGAGAATAGCTTGATCCCCCTGTTTTAGGAATGTTTATAAATTGAGGACTGTTTGTACACAAAAACCTGGATGATATAATGGCTGAAACATAAGGCTGATAATTTAGCAGAGTAACAGTGTTGGAAGGGACCTTGAGGAGGGATTCTAGTGCAACCCCTTGCTCAAGAAGGAAATCCTAAACCAGGGGTGAAATTCAGCCGGTTCTGACAGGTTCTGGAGAACTGGTAGCAGAGATTTTGAGTAGTTTGGAGAACTGGCAAATACCAGGGTAGCCTCAGAGTGGGGAGGGAACAGAGATTTTGCAGTATCCTTCTCCTGCCACGCCCACCAAGCCATGCCCACGGAGCCAGTAGTAAAATAATTTGAATTTCACCACTGTCCTAAATCATTCCAGACAAGTAGCAGCCCAGCCTCTTAAAAGCCCCCAGGGATCGAGCCCCCACAGCCTCTGAAGGCACTTTCTGAAGGTTCCACTGATTGATTCTTCTTGCTGTCAGCAATTATACAGGGAAGTGAATCTGAGCAGAAGATGTCATCCAGCGTCTGGAAGGAGAAATTTACCAGCCATTTCTTGAGGGGGAGTTTTGATTTTTTTTCTCCCCTGCCTGGCATAGGTCTCTGGCACTCACCAGCACAGCCTGAGGATCAGATGGGAAGGAGGAAATCTAAGCCAGGACATTCTTACATTTTCTTTTTTTTTAAAAAAGACTATGTTGCAACAGATGAAGTATTGATTCAAATTCATACTTTGATACCGATGATTTTAAAGGTTGATGTTTAACGGAATCCAAAACTTTTCTCTTTGGAAGTAATAAATAGAAAAAAAGCCATGGAAGGTTATTACAAAAAATGATTACAGTGACAAGATAGATTTTATATATATATATATATATATATATATAGATAGATAGATAGATAGATAGATAGATAGATAGATAGATAGATAGATAGATAGATAGATAGATAGAGATATAGATATAGATATATATATAGATATATAGATAGATAGATAGAGAGAGATAGAGAGATAGAGAGATAGAGAGATATAGATATAGATATAGATATAGATATAGATATAGATATAGATATAGATATAGATATAGATATAGATATAGATAGATGATAGATAGATAGATAGATAGATAGATATAGATATAGATATAGAGAGAGAGATAGTTCGAAAGCATGTAAAAATGCAAGTAAAAAGTAGAGACCACCTTAGGTGGGACAGTAACAGCTTTCATGCACCTTCGGCATTTAGTCAGTCATGCCAGCCACATGACCACAGAGACATCTTTGGACAGTGCTGGTTCTTTGGCGTTGAAACGGAAATGAGCACCGCCCCCTAGAGTCAGGAACGACTAGCACATATGTGCGAGGGGAACCCTTACCTTTACCTAATGATGGATTGTTCGACAGATGGAGATGATAGATAGATAGATAGATAGATAGATAGATAGATAGATAGATAGATAGATGATAGATAGATAGATAGATAGATAGATAGATAGATAGATAGATAGATAGATAGATGGATGGATGATATAGTTTTTATCAATTTATCATTTTAACACTTCAGCCTTAAAAGTCAATCATTATTACCTCCTCCATTATTGCAATTGTGTCCATGTTTTTATTCATCTTTTTACAATCAACTTTAAAAAAATCATTTAAATTGAAATGAACGTCTAGGAAATTAGTTACAATTAGTAGTGTTTGACTAAGGTGGAGTGTGTCATTCTTCCTATTAGGCAATTTTTTAAAAACTAACATTTATAGATATATTTTCCTTTTTTTTCTTTTTTAAAAATTATTATTATTATACTTTATTCATTAAACATGGAACTCAGTCAACTGGACATTCAGAAATGCATCACAAATACCATTGACTGGTGCTAATGGTTGATACAGTTTGCTGCCAGCGTCCTAGATATCAACTAAGGACCTTCTTAAAATATATTATTATTATTATTTTATTATCACTATTATTATTATACTTTATTCATTAAACATGAAATTCAGTCAACTGGACATTCAGAAATGCATCACAAATACCATTGACTGGTGCTAATGGTTGATACAAGTTGCTGCCAGCGTCCTAGATATCAACCAAGGACTTTCTTAAAATATATTATTATTATTTTTTTTTATTAAAAATTTTTAATTTTTAATTTTCTGTAACTTCCCCGGAATTATTGAGGAACTAAACAGCCTCAAGTTCAAATGAATGAATTAATAAAGGGTATTCCAATAAAAAAATAGAATTGGGCTAAAGTAAAACAGTAGGATGCAGCTCCAATCATGACTAGTTTTATGAGGGTCACCCCTATTTCCAAGTCAGTTGTTTTATCCATCTCTAAGGCAGGCATCAATAGCCTTCTTATTAGGTAAATATGTGCGCAAATATGTGCTAGTCGTTCCCGACTCTAGGGGGCGATGCTCATCTCCGTTCCAAAGCCAAAGAGCCAGCGCTGTCCGAAGACGTCTCCATGGTCATGTGGCCAGCATGACTCAATGCCGAAGGCGCACGGAACGCTGTCCCCTTCCCACCAAAGGTGGTCCCTATTTTTCTAACTGCATTTTTTACGTGCTTTCGAACTGCTAGGTTGGCAGAAGCTGGAACAAGTAGCGGGAGCTCACTCCGTTATGCGGCACTAGGGATTTGAACCGCCGAACTGCCGACCTTTCCAATCGACAAGCTCAGCGTCTTAGCCACTGAGCCACCTATCCTTCTTATTACACCTGTTTAAATGCCCATGCGGGAATTCCAAGTGTCGCTTCCATCCATTTGAAGGGCATCTGCCTGAGCCAATGTGAAATATGAACTTCCATCCCATAAACATCTGCTCCTCATTGAGGAATCTCAGAAATTCCCACCGTCTGCTGACCGTCTGCTAAACTCCACTGATTCAAGCCAACAGCTCGGTTGCCACAGAGGAAAACAAAAACACAACTTTTACTTTGCAAAGTGAAATGCAGAATTCGCTTTTCATCAATGGAAGCCGGCTTTTCCTGGAAAGGGATTGGCGGTGGCGGTGGTGGTGGTGGTAGTGGGGGGGGGGAGACAAGCTGGATCGGATCTGATTCACGCGTTTTGCGAAGGAACAACACAAGGGGCAGCAAAAACACATTGCTGAGGCACAACCGAAACAGCTGTTTGCAACCTAAGCTCGGAGCCTGGCTCCCTGCCAAGTCCTTTGGCTTCCGGTGATACCCTTGTAATAATTATTTAAGACATCAAGAACTACCAAGAGTTCTGCTGAGTAAGAACAAAAACAACTCGCATCCTGGAAATTCTCAGTCTTTATACCCTTTGAAGTCACAAGGCCCAGGAAATGTGATCGGAGGCACGCAGCCTCTTTTTTTAAAGGAGCCACACTTGCAGGCCTAAACGTTGAACAGGGTGCTAATCCTTAGGAAAACGTGCACATAGAAATGAGTGCAATTTGACTATCGTTGACAAAGAGAAGCAAATTCATTTGCACGGGGATATCGCTGCTTTAGGATTCCTGGTTTGCAATATATTTTGGGAATATGACAGAGCAGGAGCAAAGAGAAAAAGTGGAAGCCCCCTAATTTAAAAGGCTTCTCAAAAGATTGTAAAGCAAGCCTTCTCCCCAACAGAGAGGAGGGGCTCAAGCTATTTCCCAAGGCACCCGAAGACCAGACAAGGAAGAATGGATGGAAACCAACCAAGGAGAGATTCAACCTGGAAATATGGAGGAATTTTCAGACCTTGAGAAGAATCAACCCATGGAACAAAAGTTGCCTTCGGAAGTTGTGGGAGCTTCATCCTTGGAGGCTTTCAAGAAGAGACTAGACTGCCATCTGTCAGGAAAGGTTTAGTGTGTTCTGCTTGGACGGGAGGTTGGACTAGATGACCTATAAGGTCCTTTCCAATTCTGTTAATCTGTAACCTAAAAAATACTGTATCTCAGGAGTCTCCAACCTTGGCAATTTTACGTCTTGTGGGCTTCAAGTCCACAAGTCATAAAGTTGAGTCTAGAAACTGCACATCTTTGGGATTTCAAAGACGGCTCAATTTATTCCAGATTTTTTTTTCTTCCTTACCCAGCAACCCAATGTGGTTGCAATCCAATCGATTTGAAGACCTATCGGCCTTGTGCATCACCGCACTACAAGTTGTCCTCTACCTCCGACAGTTCATTTAGTAACGGTTACAACAGGCACTGAAAATAAAGTGACTTGGGACCATTTTTCATTGCTACAAACTTTGTAGCGTCCCCATGATCATGCGATCAAAACGTACATGCTTGGCAACTGGTCCATACTTACAACCGATGCCGTGTCCCAACATCATGGGGTTTTTGCAACCTTTTGACAAGCAAAGTCAAAATGAGGAAATCAGATTCACTTAACAATGGGTTTGCTAACTTATCAATGGTGGTGGTTCATTTAACAACTGTGATAAGAAATGTAGGAGATGTATTACAATTAAAACCTTCGAATGTACTAAAAGAGGAAAAGGTAATTCAAACATGGTTTCAGTATGGGCAATTACAGGCCAGATAGAAAAAAGATTTTAAAAATTGGTTTTACGCAAAATGAGGATAATCTACTAAAACAAATTAGGGATCAAAGTCAAATGCATATAAATAGGTTATACAATGTATTAATAGAAATGGATTCGGAAACAGAATTAGTCAAAGACTGTATGATAAAGTGGGCACAAAATTTTGAAGAACCAATAATGTTGAATACATGGGAAAAGATATGGGTAAGAAATGTAAAATTCACACAAGCCCAAAATTTGAGAGATAATTTTTATAAGATGTTTTATAGATGGCATTTAGATCCTAAAAAACTGGCCTGTATGTATCCAAATTTACAACCTAAATGCTGGAGATGTGGTTGTGTTGATGCTACATATTACCATATATGTGGACTTGTAAAAAAGGTTTGGATAAAAATATGGTGGATTATGCAAAATGTTCTTTAAAAAAGGATAAAGTTTACCCCTCAGTTATTCCTGTTAGGTATAACTACTGATTGTACTGTTATAGAGACTAACTTGATTTTGTATTTAATAACGGAAACAAGACTGTTGGTGGCGCAATACTGGAAGAAGGAAGATTTGCCTACTATTCAAGAATGGACATTAAAAGTAACAAACCTAGCAGAGATGGCTAAAATATCAGCATATCTCAAGAAATGTAGGATTGGACAAAACGCACTTAGCAAATGTTTCACTTAACAACAGAAAGGCTGGGCTCAATTGTGGTTGCAAGTCGAGAACCACCTGTATGTAATGGCTATAAAAATCAGAAAGTTCAGCAATAAGCAGTAGGAGCAAAGTATGGAACTACAAACCTCCCGCAGAAACACAGAATGACTTAAGTTTAAATTTAAGAAATTTAAGAAAAAGCTATAAATGTTTTCTGTGCGTAAGTCTGGATCTCCACCTGGAGGTGATTACCCTACCTTTACCAAAGCTAATGGTAAAAAAAAAAATGGGTGGAGAGAGAAACCACGTGGTCATTGTCCAAGAAATAACGTCAATCTAAAAATGACATCAGTTTTTAAAAAAGGGGTTTTACTTCTCACGAAATCGTTTTTGGACACAGAAGAATAGCTCCTGTGAATGAAGGGGAAGAGAAGTTTCTTTAAATATGCACCTGGATCTCCAAACACAACTGGTATGACCACTTCTTCTTTGCAGGAATCTCAGACAATGGAGACAATGTTTGCGGACTTTAACTGAGGTTTGTATATCGATTCTGTTCAGGAATGCAGCTTTTATGAGGATAGATATTGTATTTCCTTGTCAGCCTCACCAAGTAGACCAGATAGGTAAATATGGCCAGATAAGCTAACTTTTGATCTTGTTGTTTCAATTCATTTGACTTTTTTTCTACCGCTTATATTGGCTTGTACCATTAGCCACTCAGATTCTTGTAGAATGAAACTTTATATTCATTTGAACTGCTTGGGCTCTGGAAACTGACCAAGGAGTGATTCGACTTAGAAATAAGGATAATTTTTCTGATAGTGAGAACAATCAACCGACGGAACAGAAGTTGCCTTCGGAAGTTGTGGGAGCTTCATCCCTGGAAGCTTACAAGAAGAGACTGGACTGCCATTGGTCAGAGATGGTGTAAGGTCTGCTTGGGCAGGGGGTTGGATTAGATGACCTACAAGGTCCCTACCCAACTCTGTTCATCTGTTAAATCTGATTCCTGATTTCCTTTGCCTGACATTACATTCACCTCACCTCACCCACACAGTAGGGAAAGTCATTGCTAGGGGTTTTCCTGTTTAGGAGGAGACCCTTCGTGAACGGAGGACAAAAAAACAACAACAAGAAGAAAGGCGATTTTGTGCTAAATCTGAACAAATTCCTGAGATCTGCCTCATGGTTATCGTGCTGGAGACAATACTGATCTGGGCGTGCTCCAAAACAATTTCATTTCCTCAAGGAGTTCCGCTTTGAAGCGCTATCAAGACGTCTAAGAATGCAAAACCGGTGCCAATCCTTTGGTTGATGATGCCCCGGGGTGTGTGTGTGTGTGTGTGTGTGTATTTGTGTGTGTGTGTCTGCCTGTCTGATGCAGATGAGGAAAGATCAATGAATATAGGGGGCCAGGCTGGGGATGCCTGCTTACTTTCCCAAAGAATGCAGACAAATGGGACGGCATGACCTCACGGTCTACGGATCTGCCCCCTTGTCTTCTGCAGAGCAAAACCACAGAGAGGTGGTATCGACTTGATATTGGCCTCAGATGAAGAGGTTTGTAGAAAGATTCTTGGGCAGGGGAGGGGGGGTCTATGTTGTGTGTTCTGGGGAGAGATATGCGGGTGGGAGGGAGACAAGACCCCGTATTTGTGGCATCAAGCAACTTCCCCCCATCTGATGACTTCCAGATGTTTCTTGGTCTTGGCTGAGCCTTTTCCAAGTGGCTGTTCCATCTGCAGAACATCAGGTTAAGAGAGGCTGGGACAGAAGGTGTCCCAATGATGGGATCTCAGAGGAATCGGAGGTTCATGCCAGTCAGTTCTCCTTTTAATTGATGAAGATGATGATGATATGCCTGACACAATCCTTCCAAGACCAAATGACTTGGGATGATGTTTGGTGTTCTGACCGAGGCTTCCCGAGAGCCTGAAGCAAACTCCTTGTCCCGACAAAAAACCCTTTTATTAATTGACTGTGAATTCTGCTCATTCACATCAAGCAAAGTCTTTCAAGGGAGGATTTACGGTCACAGACCTTATCTGGCTTGGAGAGCTGCCAGGCCGATATCTGCAGAACTTGGCAAGGAGTCTCGGAGAGTCACGAACCAGTTAAACGAACTAATGGTCTCCTGCAAACTCCACTCCCCTTTCGCTCCTCTTTTATTTCTTCTGGGAGGGGCCATTCATCGTCCACCTGTGGCCTTACTCCCAAGTCAACCCGTTCTTTAGCTCTTTCCTTCGTCTGGCAACTCTGCGCATGCGCACACTGGGAACAGGCTCCAGCTATTCGTCTGCCTCACTGATGTCTGACTCCAAAGGCAGCTGATAACTGGCACACGGCCCTGGCCCCCTCTCTGCCTCCGACACAGAGCCCTCCTCAGAGCCTTCCCCAGCCTTTCCCAGACTCCAGGACTGACCCATCTTCCTCCCCAACCTCCTCCCTGTCTGAATCTGCCGCCAGCTCCACTGGAGGACCAAAACATTTGGATTTGCCAAGATCTTAGCCTCTTTTATCTTTGACCTTGGATGGAGTGGCACTTCCTTTTTCAAGGGTGAGTTGCAATGTGGAAGGGGCTCTTCCTGGATTCAAGACAAACCTTCAGATTTTGTGCAATTGCTCGATATATTTAGAAATGCACGTCCTTCCTCCAGAATAACGGATTATTGGGAAACTATTGAAATAAAGATAGCATTCTTTAGGTTATTTGAAGACAGCTACTACCTTAGAAGATTGGCACTTGGCAGCATAGCATATATCCAACCACGCTTCACTTGTCCAACCGAGTGGGCCAAAAATACCCTCTTCCCCTCAATTCCAGGCACACCAGGCTCTTGATTTAACTCTGGCAAGAATTTTAGAGCTATCCAAATGAGTGTCACTCACAACTCCGTATTTCTAGAGCAGTGTTTCTCAACAGCCGGGCGCAGCCACCGTCACCAAAAAAAAAGCTAATACAATCCTTGCTTGTAGAAACCTAGAATCAAAATCACATGAAGTATTAGTGCCACTTTATAAATCCTTAGTCAAAACACAGCTGGAACATTGCATCCAGTTTTGGTCATCACATTACAAAAATAAAGGTCCTGAGACTTTGAAAAAAAAGTGTAAAGAAGAGCAGCTAAAGGCCTAGAGACAAAAACATATGAAAAAAAGAATGTAAAGTTTACACAAGCCCAAAATTTGAGAGAAAACTTTTATAAGATGTTTTATAGATGATCCTAAAAAACTGGCCTCTATTTATCCGAATTTACAACCTAAATGTTGGAGATGTGACTGTGCTGATGCCACTTACTTTCATATATGGTGGACTTGTAAAAAGGTTAAAGCATTTTGGATAAAAATATGGTGGATTATGCAAAATGTTCTTTAAAAAAGGATAAAGTTTACCCCTCAGTTATTCTTGTTAGGTATAATTACTGATTGCACAGTTATAGACACTAACTTGATTTTGTATTTAATAACCGCAGCAAGACTGTTGGTGGCGCAATACTGGAAGAAGGAAGGCTTGCCTACTATTCAAGAATGGACATTAAAAGTAACAAACCTAGCAGAGATGGCTAAAATATCAGCATATCTCAAGGACCACTCAAATGAGAGGTATCAACTGGAGTGGAGAAGATGGATTGACTATACTCAAAATAAATATGGGACTAAGAAATTTCAGATAGCTTATGACTGAAGAAACTAGGAATGATATAATTTGTTTAGAGCTAGCCTAGCAAGGAGGAGTTAAAGCTCAAATGAAAGATATTAACCTTTTTTTTAAAGCTTATTTTAGAATGTTTTTGTTAAAGATTTATACCCTGTATTGGTTCTGGGTAGTCGGGGAGGGGTTGGGGGGGAGGGGTTGGGGGGGAGGGGTTGGGGGGGGAGGGGTTGGGGGGAGGGGTTGGGGGGGAGGGAAGTAAATATTTGTAAAAGTTTTTTTTTCAAAATTTTCATTTAAAAAAAAAAGGAAAAAAGGTAGCAAGATTTGAATATGGCCAATCTAGAGAAAAAAAGGACACGGGGAGGGCGGGACATGATAGCAGCATTCCATTATTTAAGGGGCTTCCACAAAGAAGGAGCCAACCTATTCTCCAAAGGGTTCCACCACAAAACCGCGTTCGATTAAAGCGCGCTCGACGAAACCGCGTAGCTGACGTCATCACAGTGCGACAACAGCGCGGAGAAAAAAGCACGCTGTGAACGCTAAAGCTAAAATTAACCCCTAAACCTAAACCTAACCCCCCTAAACCTAATCCTAAACCTAACCCTAAACCTAACCCTTAACCTAACCCTAAACCTAACCCTAAACCTAACCCTTAACCTAACGCTAAACCTAATCCTAACCCTTAACCTAACCCTAAACCTAACCCTAACACTTAACCTAACCCTAAACCTAACCCTAAACCCTTAACCTAACCCTAAACTTAACCCTAAACCTAACCCTTACCTTAACTTGAATTGGCTTGCTTTTAAAGCGCTATTTAAAGCGCCCTTTTTTCTCCGCGGTCGCTGTTGTCGCCCTGCTGATGACGTCAGCGACGCGGTTTAATCGGGCGTGCTTTAGTGGAGCACGGTTTTGTCGTGCCACGTCTCCAAAGCACCTGAAGGCAGCCATAATCACGTGATCACACCTAACCCCGCAAACAAAGTCATTGGGGAAGCCAGCTGGAAATCAGAAGTCATCCCTGCTTCTACTTCTTCTTTTACTTAGTCATTCTGTTTCTCTGTTTAGGCAAGGGACTAGCTTTGAAAGGATGACCCAATAGATTACAGGTTGCCTAGTTCACGGCTAAAACCACACCACCGTTCCCCTAGTTCTTAACCGAAGCCTTCCGGAAGTGGTTAATGAAGTGCAATTAATCCCAGGTGTCTTGTTTGGCAAAAGCTTAGTTCCTCTCTATCTCCATTCGCTTTAACAAGCAGGGCAAAATGCCAGTTCCAAACCCTTCTTTGAATAATCCTAAATAAATCTATTCTTTGCCATCTTACTCGGGTGCGGCAAGGAATCTCACCTCGGGGCACGAAATCTTTGTGAAGTCAGCGTGGGCGAGCGGTAGTTACCGTGCCAAAGCACACTGCCACTTTTGTTCTCAGCTTTCCCTGCTGAACCATTCCTCTTTTCCCCACTACACTTTCTCTCTCCTGTTTCGGAGACCTCACGGAGTGTCTTTTGTGTGTGTGTGTGTGTGTGTGTGTGTGTGATGGTTGCTCTTCTGGGCATCCCAAATTGCTTTGGCTTTGGAAATTCCCTGAGCTGATTCAGAAACTTGATCCGGCTCAACGGATGACCTCAAGCCAGGTTGGGCTTCTATTGCAATGCCGGTGAGTATGACGTTGGGGGGGTTCAATGTAGTTTTCCTCCCGCTCCGCTTGGGGAAAAATTATTTTGCCCTACGAGAGTTGTTTTGTAGGTGAGCTGTGTTTAGAAGGCTGCCTGTGAGTTATGAAAGAGTTATTAAAGTTTATTTATATGCCGCCCTTTTCCCTGGGGGGACTCAGGGCGGCTTACAACTCGAGGGGGGGGGGACAAACATTTAACACGTAAGAACAATACATAATTAAAAAGCACAACATTCATACCATTCGGGTGGGTTACAGTCTTTAGCCCAAGGCCTGATGGGATAGCCAGATTTTAAGGGCTGTGCGGAAGGTCTGGAGGGTGGTGAGGGTACGAATCTCCACGGGGAGATCGTTCCAAAGGGTCGGAGCTGCTACCGAGAAGGCTCTCCTCCGCGTAGTTGCCAGTCGACACTGACCGGCAGATGGAACTCGGAGGAGGCCTAATCGATGAGATCTAATAGGTCGCGTGGAGGTAATTGGCAGTAGGCGGTCTCTCAAGTACCCAGATCCACTACCATGAAGGGCTTTATGGGTGACAAGTAGCACCTTGAAGCGTACCCGGAGATCGACAGGTAGCCAGTGCAGCTCGCGGAGGATAGGTGTTATGTGGGTGAACCGAGGTGCACCCACAATCGCTCGTGCGGCCGAGCCATTGCCTGTGCTTTATATTCCGTGCGTGTCTCTCTTTTGAAAGATTTATGGGCAACCAGGAACAGGAAGGGAAATAATTACGATGGATTCATGGTGTGCCATGAAGTCATTTTCAGCTTCCGGCAACCACCAGGGAAGATGGAAACACTTATACAAGCAATCCTTGACTTAAAGATTCACTTAGTGACCATTCCAAGCTTCAACAGCATTGAAAAAAGTGATTCATCACCTACCCCTGTGTAGGAAGTTATCACCCAGCCCTCTCCCAGAAAAATGAAATATCCTAGGATATATTGAAAGGGCAGAATATTTCTCTGGATGTGAGAAGAAAGAAACATGTTTTAAAAGACAGAATAGCTGCCTGTAGCTTCCTGCCCATCCCCACTTTGTCAATGGGCCATTAAGAAGGCCAAGCTAGTCCACTTTACATAATAAAGACTTCTCCACTTTAGCTACAGGAAAGCATGATAATATTGGCCCCCAACTGAATTGAATTGAATTTATTATTATATTTCTATGCCGCCCTTTCCCCCGAAGGGGACTGACCACATGGCATCTGAGAACTCAACCAAACCTGGATTCAAAACACAGAGAGATGCCCCTGCATGGCCCCATGGGAGTCTGACAACCAATCAGAATACATTTCTTACACAGGAACAGGAAACAGAGAGGTGGGACTGAACAGGTTATAAACAGCCTAGCAAGCCCCTCCCTCAGCCCTTCTCTTCTTCTCCACCAACATTGAAGCCTGTGATCACCTTTTCTGTTCAGGGTTCAAGCCTTGTGGTCCTGTCCACCAATAAACCATCTTTCCAAGCAGCCTCCATGTCTCCGGTGTCTTTTTCCCCACTTGGAGCTGAACCCAGAAGGACATTTCTTTCATCACCTGCATTTATGACTGTCATGGCATTTGTATGCCCAACGTGATCAAAATCTGGGCATTTGGCAGCCTGCATGAATTTACACTGGTTGGAGTTATGTGCAGCAGCTGCCAAAAAAGCCAACACAGTTCTAGGCTGCATCAACAGAGGGAGAGAATCAAGATCATGTGAAGGGTTAATACCACTTTATAAGGCCTTGGTAAGGCCACACTTGGAATATTTGCATCCAGTTTTGGTGGTCATGATGTAGAAAAGATGTGGAGACTCTAGAAAGAGTGCAGAGAAGAGCAACCAAGATGATCAGGGGACTGGAGGCTAAAACATATAAAGAACAGTTGCAATTGAACTCATTTAACAAACATCTTCCTCAGCCACAGATGTTCTGCTCTCAATCATGTTTGTAAGTCGGAGGACTGCCTGATGTGTCCTTTTGTGGTTATTGTAAGCCTATCGATTCTTTTTTTCCCCCTTTTGGTACTGTCCACGAGGCTGTGGTTTTTCCAGTTGCAATGCATTGCTGTGAAGATTGCCAAAGAATGGAGGCCTTTGAACTCTGGTGCTGGAGAAGACTCCTGCATTGAGTCTCTTGGACTGCAAGAAGATCCAACCGGCCAGTCCTAGAGGAGATCCACCCCGGCTGCTCTTTGGAAGGCCAGATCCTGAAGAGGAAACTCAAAGACTTTGGCCACCTGATGAGAAGGAAGAAGGACTCCCTGGAGAAGAGCCTCATGCTGGGAATGATGGAGGGCAAAAGAAGGGGATGGCAGAGAAGGAGGTGGCTGGATGGAGTCACTGAATCAGTCGTTGTGAGCTTCAATGGACTCCAGAGGATGGTGGAGGACAGGAAGACCTGGAGGAACTTTGTCCAAGGGGTTGTGATGGGTCAGACACAACTCACAACAATCAATTCCCCAAGATTCTCAATCCCCATAAACTGCCAGTGGTCCTGAACAAGCATTTTGTCCCCGTAATTCAATCCATCCCTTCTCATCAAAGTGCCAGCTGGAGAATGTTTTCTTCGTCTTTGGCTGCATATCCTAGCTGACGTGCTGAAATTCCCATTTGTTTCCCGTCCTTATGTCAACTGACTTTTAAGTGTTAGTAACGGCACAACAAATATATGACGACAATAAGTAAAACTTGCTTTGGGTACGACAGATGATGTTTTTATCAAGCTCAGAGAAACACACACCCCTTTTGGGATGGGAGTGTTTTAAAGCAAAGCTGGCTCGGGAATTCTGGGAGATGGAGCCCTTCAGGCTTACAGTTGCCAAGGTTGGAGATCCCTGTTTTCTGTAAATGTGTTTTTATTTTCCATTTCCATTTTCGTACAGTCACGTATATACTGTGCATAACCGGGGCCATATAACATTAAACAATAAACACAGCCATTCCTCTTATCAGCAATACCCCCAAAAGTAAAAACCCAATGTACCTCTTCGACCCTCCATACACCCTTTCTTTCGCCCCCCCTCCAACTTTCGAGATCCCTGTTTTAAAGTATAGGTAAAGGTAAAGGTTCACCTTACCCATATGTGCTAATCGTTCCCGACTCTAGGGGGCGGTGCTCATCTCTGTTTCAAAGCCAAAGAGCCAGCGCTGTCCGAAGACGTCTCCGTGGTCATGTGGCTGGCATGACTCAATGCCAAAGGCGCACGGAACGCTGTTCCCTTCCCACCAAAGGTGGTTCCTATTTTTCTACCTGCATTTTTTACGTGCTTTCGAACTGCTAGGTTGGCAGAAGCTGGGAAAACTAACAGGAACTCACTCCGTTACGCGGCGCTAGTGACTCAAACCACTGAACTGTCGACCTTTCTGATCGACAAGCTCAGCGCCTTAGCCACTGGGCCACCGCATCCCTCGTTTTAAAATATATATTGCAGTAAACTTCTCATTAGCTAAGCTGGCCAGGGATGACAGGCAGCTACAAGCTCTCAGTTTAAGGAAGGTTGTTGGAGATTTATGCAAACGAAGAGGGCAGGCTTGTCTTTCCCCTGTGTGGTGACTCTTTTGCACCATTACCTCTTGTATTTTTTTTTTAATTTCTTTTGTTCATTAATAATTATGTCGCAGGTGGAAACATCTGGCTGACTTCGCTAGGACATGTCCCGGCTTGAAAGTTTAAGTCGAGTCAAGAGTCGTTCGATCCCTGAGTCACAACCCACCGGAAATTCCCAAGCCCAAGTGGCTGGCTGGTGCTTCCCTACTCTGATCGAGGAATGTAGGGAGGCCCATCCGGTTGACCATTTTAGGAGGGAGGGAGGAAGGAGAGGGAGGGAGAAAGGGGAGAAGGGAAAGGGAATGGGGAAGGGAAAGGGAAAGGAAGGGAAGAGGGACTGGGAAAGGGAAGAGAAGAAGCGAGGGATAGAGGTAGGGGTAGGGGAAGAAAAGAAAGGGGAAGGGGAAAGTAAGGAAGGGAGGGAGAAGCGAGGGAGAAGGTAGGGGTAGGGGAAGAAAAGAAAGGGGAGGGGAAGGGGAAAGGGAGAGAGGGAGAAAGGGGAAAGGGATAAGGAATGGGGAAGGGAATGGAACGGGAAAGAAAGGAGAGGAAAGGAAAGGAGCGAGGGATATGGGTAGGGGAAGAAAGGAAAGGGGAAGGGGAAAGGGAGGGAGGGGAAGGAAGGAAGAAGAGGAAAGGATGGAAGGGAGGGAGGGAAGGATATAGGAAAGGAGGAGAAGAATTCCAATAACAAAGTCAGCTCAGACCCCCAAGAAAAAATCTGAAAGGGCTTCTCCAGGGCATTGAGAATATCGAAGAAAAACAGAATTCTGAGCGTTGAAGTCCATCCACCCGTCTTAAAGCTGCCAAGGCTGAGAAACACAGAGCTAGGACAAGGAGGGAGGGATGGAGGGAGGCCTCTCCTATTGGAAGGACCCCTGTGATATCAGGGGATCAGGGGAAAGCCAGCCCAGAGACCAAGGAAGGGGCAACCGAGGATAAATAGATCAAGTACATTCAAGGGGTCCCAGCGAGGGTGGAGGGCTGGGGTGGATTTTTGCGCACAAACAGGATTCCACCCCAATGCTCCGAGCACTCCACCAGCATTTCTGCTTCTTCGTTTTTGAAGTGTGACCTTCCTCCCATATTTGGGCATACCAGGGGTTGTGACTTTAAATATATATATATAATTTTAAATATATATATATAATTTTATGACAATTGCTAAGAAAGAAGATTAAAAAAACAAATGGAAATTAATACAGAGTTAGAAAAAGAGAAATGGAAGGAAGGAATCAAAGAAAGAGGTAAAAGTACCAAAACAAACGAAAGAGAGGAAATACAAAGAAGCAGGTTCCAATTCTCTTCATATCCATTACAGGTACGATTATAAATTTATCTCTTGCTCTGTGGTTATTGTATATCTCCATTTTCCTATTCAGAAATCAAATGATAAGTTCTCTTTTTTTTTTCCCCCTGGCAGAAAGCTGGAGTTCCTTGGTGCTCTCTTGGTGCTTGGTGGTTTTCTTGCAGACGTTTCATTACCCAACTAGGTAACATCATCAGTGCGAGGAAGAGAAGGAGGACTGTGTGGCTCCTTGGTGCTCTCTGAGCTTGGTGGTTTTCTTGCAGACGTTTCACTACCCAACTAGGTAACATCATCAGTGCTAGAAGGCAGTCGGGTTTGCAGAGAGTGGAGGAGGAGGAGAACTTTGGGGCTTGGACAGTCTAGGACTACGCCCCCTATGGTCTGACCTAAGCGTAGTACAAATCGTATGTGCGGGCCTCTCTCTCTCTCTCTCTCTCTCCCTCCCTCCCTCCCTCCCTCCCTCCCTCTCTCTCCCCCTCCCTCCCTCCCTCTCTCTCTCTCTTTCTCTCTCTCTTTTATGTACATTGCCTTGAAATATTATCAATAATCTTTTCAATTCCAGGAATGAAACCGCTTCCCCAGTCATCTTTTCATCTGTTGCAGCAGAGATTAAATTGCAATTTTCAGGTGATGTAGTCACAAATCCACCAACAACCCCTCCCCTTTTTTTCCCTTTCCTCTCCATTTCGGGTTGCAAAGCTGTGCTTCATAATTCTTACGGATGGGCTTTCTAGCAAGTTTATCTTTTGTCTCATCACAGCTGCACCATGCTGGCTCGCTATCTCTCCCCTAAACGCGTTACGTTTAGGGTTAGGGTTAGGGTTAGGATTAGCGTTATGTTTAGGGTTAGCGTTACGTTTAGGGTTAGCGTTAGGGTTAGCGTTAGGGTTAGGTTTAGGGTTAGGTTAGGTTTAGGTTTACAGCGCACTTCTGTCGGTGCGATTCAGCGCTCATTCATCGGCGCGGTTTAGAACTCACGGTTTTGTCACCGCGGTTTAGTCGGGCGCGGTTTTGTCAGTCGCCCTTTTGTCGGTGAACCCATGAGAAGAGTCCTCCACTCCTCTATTCACAAGAGAATCCCTGATGCCACCAGGCTCAAAATTCTGGGTCTGGACAACCTAGCTGATTAAGGCCTGACCTAAGCTTAGTACACAAAATTGTTTGCTACAAGGTCCTACCTGTCAACGACTTCTTCAGCTTCAACCTCAATAACACTCGGGCAAAACAATCGATACAAACTCAAGGTCAACCGATACAAACTCGATTGCAGAAAATACGACTTCAGCACCGGATGGTCAACGCCTGGAATGCTCTACCCGACTCCCTTGTTACATCCTCAAACCCCCAAAACTTCAACCTCAAGACCTCACCCCATTCCTAAGAGGTCTGTAAAGGGGGCGTACATAAGCGCACCAGCGCGCCTACCATCCCTGTCCTACTGTCCCCATTTATTCGTACCCATTTCCTGTGTTCATGTCCATGTTCATACTTATCCGAGCCGAGGTGGCACAGTGGTTAGGGTGCAGTACTGCAGGCTACTTCAGCTGACTGTTATCTGCAGTTCAGCGGTTCTAATCTCACCGGCTCAAGGTTGACTGAGCCTTCCATCCTTCCGAGGTGGGTGAAATGGGGACCCAGACTGTGGGGGCGATATGCTGACTCTGTAAACCGCTTAGAGAGGGCTGAAAGCCCTATGAAGCGGTATATAAGTCTAACTGCTATTGCTATTGCTATTATACCTGCTATCTTGTACGTGCTTGACAAAACAAATAAATAACAATTTAACCCCCGATGTCTGTTGCTAAGCGAGACAGTCATGGTGAGTCTTGTCCCATTTTACCACCTTACTTGCTCTCGTTTTACTCCCAGCGAGTGTAACCAACACTCACAAATTACTACCGTCCTTCAAAACAGGAGAGGAGAACTCTAGGTCTCAACTGAGAAGGAGGAAGAACGGAGGATTCTCATTGTTAGCCAGAGACCCCGCTCTCCCACCCTGCAGTTCTCCAGGCCGGCCCATCATGTCTTAGCCCCTCTCCAGGATAGGGCCAAGCAGGTTGACCTGATTGCGGATCGAGCCCAGCCAGAGTGTCCAAGTGTGAACTTGCTTTGGGAGAAAACAGCCCTCCTGTCTTGTTAAAGAGCAGTGGTCGGGGGGTGAAGGTTGTGGGTGGGAGGAGATCCCCTTTGGAGGCTGCCCCCTTCCTCCTGCCTCCCACGCTCTGTGCCCAGGCGAAGTCCCCAGTGCCAGGTTGGTCTTTGCCAAGTAGAGGAAAGTTGCAAGGTCAAAGGAGGGGAAGAAGAGATAGCTCTTGCCCCATTACTCACTTGGCCTCCTCCCCTTCGGAAGCTGAGGTCATGGCTTGTTTTGGAATGACTCATCCACAACAGACCCAGAGTCTGGAGATCAAACCTCGAAATCTTTTCTTTCTTTCTTTCTTTCTTTCTTTCTTTCTTTCTTTCTTTCTTTCTTTCTTTCTTTCTTTCTTTTCTTTCTTTCTTTCTTTCTTTCTCTTCTTCCTATCTTCCTTCTTTCTGTCTTTCTTTCTGTCTTTTTCTCCTTCCTTCCTTCCTCTCCATCTCCTTTCTTTCTGTCCCTCTTTTTTCTCTTTCTTTCTCTTTCCATTTTCCTTTCCTCTTCCTTTTCCTTTCCCTCCCTCCCTTACTTTTCTTTCCTACCTTTCCTTCAATTCCCTTACTTTTCCTTCCCTGCCTTCCTTCTTTCTTTCTTTCCTTCCTTCCTTTCTTTCTTTCTCTTCATCCTATCTTCCTTCTTTCTGTCTCTTTCTTTCTGTCTTTTTCTCCTTCCTTCCTTCCTCTCCATCTCCTTTCTTTCTGTCCCTCTTTTTTCTCTTTCTTTCTCTTTCCATTTTCCTTTCCTCTTCCCTTTCCTTTCCCTCCCTCCCTTACTTTTCTTTCCTACCTTTCCTTCAATTCCCTTACTTTTCCTTCCCTGCCTTCCTTCTTTCTTTCTTTCTTTCTTTCCTTCCTTCCTTCCTTTCTTTCTTTCTCTTCTTCCTATCTTCCTTCTTTCTGTCTTTCTTTCTTTCTGTCTTTTTCTCCTTCCTTCCTTCCTCTCCATCTCCTTTCTTTCTGTCCCTCTTTTTTCTCTTTCTTTCTCTTTCCATTTTCCTTTCCTCTTCCCTTTCCTTTCCCTCCCTCCCTTACTTTTCTTTCCTACCTTTCCTTCAATTCCCTTACTTTTCCTTCCCTGCCTTCCTTCTTTCTTTCCTTCCTTCCTTCCTTCCTTCCTTTCTTTCGCTTCATCCTATCTTCCTTCTTTCTGTCTCTTTCTTTCTGTCTTTTTCTCCTTCCTTCCTTCCTCTCCATCTCCTTTCTTTCTGTCCCTCTTTTTTCTCTTTCTTTCTCTTTCCATTTTCCTTTCCTCTTCCCTTTCCTTTCCCTCCCTCCCTTACTTTTCTTTCCTACCTTTCCTTCAATTCCCTTACTTTTCCTTCCCTGACTTCCTTCTTTCTTTCTTTCCTTCCTTCCTTCCTTCCTTCCTTTCTTTCTCTTCATCCTATCTTCCTTCTTTCTGTCTTTCTTTCTTTCTTTCTGTCTTTTTCTCCTTCCTTCCTTCCTCTCCATCTCCTTTCTTTCTGTCCCTCTTTTTTCTCTTTCTTTCTCTTTCCATTTTCCTTTCCTCTTCCCTTTCCTTTCCCTCCCTCCCTTACTTTTCTTTCCTACCTTTCCTTCAATTCCCTTACTTTTCCTTCCCTGCCTTCCTTCTTTCTTTCCTTTCTTTCCTTCCTTTTCCTTTCCTTCCCTTCCCTTCCTTCCTTCCTTCCTTTCCTTCCTTTCCTTCCTTTTCTTTCCTTCCCTCCTCCTCTTCCCTCCTCTTCCCTTCAAACAGTGTAAACAATGATGTAAACACAAGGCATGAAAAGCTTGAGGTTCAATCTTCTAGTTCAGTCTTTCGCAGCACAAGTACTAGGTCGGTGATTGGCCTGGTGTAGAGCTTCTTGGTGGAAGTCTGCTGGTCGCGACCTGACTCCAGCGACTTTGTGACTTGAACTTCCATTTGGCGAACTAGTTCATCATCAGTGGGTAGGACTTGGTGCACAAGCGCCATAGGCTATGAGTTAGTTTAGTTTAGTTTAGTTTAGTTTATTTGTCTTGTATGCCGCCCACTCCCGAAGGACTCCGGGCGGCTTACAATAAACAAGGGAGGGGATAAATAAACAAAACGATACTTTAAAATCCACAACAGTCACAGTTTCCGTGGGGCTGGATATTTCGAAAGCCCCCCGGCCTGCTGGAGCAGCCCAGACTTAACGGCTTTGCGGAAGACTGGGAGGGTAGTAAGGGTCCGGATCTCAACAGGGAGCTCGTTCCAGAGGGCCGGAGCTGCAACAGAGAAGACCCTCCCCCGGGGAGTCGCCAGCCAACATTGGCTGGCAGACGGAATCCGGTGGAGACCCAACCTGTGCGATCTAATTGGTCTGAGAGAGGTAATCAGCAGGAGGCGGTCTCTCAGGTACCCAGGTCCGATGCCATGTAGGGCTTTATAGGTAACGACCAGCACCTTGAAGCGGGTCCGGAGACTAATGGGTAACCAGTGCAGCTCGCGGAGGATAGGTGTGACGTAGGTGTACCTGGGTGCACCCACAATCGCTCGTGCGGCTGCATTCTGAACCAGCTGAAGTCTCCGAATGCTCTTCAAGGGCTGCCCCATGTAGAGCGTGTTACAGTTCCAATGGGCATACGTCCCTTAGTCATAAAAGATAGAGGTACACAGATATACAGATACACAGATAGAGATAGATAGATAGATAGATAGATAGATAGATAGATAGATAGATAGATAGATAGATATAGAGGTAGGTGGTAGGTAGGTAGGTAGGTAGGTAGGTAGGTAGGTAGGTAGGTAGATAGATAGATAGATAGATAGATAGATAGATAGATAGATAGATAGATAGATAGGGCTCCATCCTTTAATTTTCAGTTCTTGACTCTGGATATCAGCCACTGAAAATTTGCCTACATTTCTTGGCACGCCACCTCCTCCCTTTTATTCCTTCCCCTTGCAATTCTGGGCCAACCGGAAATTTGTTTCCCAAACACGCATGGAGCAAACGGCCTTTTGTTGCCTTGACATATTTATTGCTCTGAATACCTTCCGCAATTTCCTTTCTGGTACGGAATGGAGAAAATGAGGGAAGAGGTGGAAAGAAAGCTACGGTTAGAAAAACACTCGAGGGGGAAGTGACGTTTGCTGGGTCATCAGTTGGAGCTGTTAAGCTGGCCAACATCTGGAAGGCCTCGTTTGGTGGCTTTTTGATTTGGGCTCCAAGAAAGCCATGTCTGCGGGAATCTGCAGGTATGGAAAATGGTTGCAGGAACTGGGTATGTCTAGTTGGATGAAAAGAAGGACTAGGGGAGACAGGATAGCCGTCTTCCAATATCTCAGGGGCTGCCCCAAAGAAGAGGGAGCCAAGCTATTCTCCAAAGGACCTGAAAGCAGGACAAGAAGCAATGGGTGGAAACTAATCAAGGAGAGAAGCAACTTAGGAGAAATTTCCTGACAGTGAGAACAATTAACCAGTGGAACAGCTTGCTTCCAGAAGTTGTGAATACCCCAACACTGCAAGTCTTTAAGAAGATGTTGGACAACTATTTGTCTGAAGTGGTGCAGAATTTCCTGCCTCGGCATGGGGTTGGACTAGAAGACCTCCAATGTCCCTTCCAACTCTGTTATTCTAAGAACAAGGCCCTTTCTAACGAACTCGCAATCTCAAACCCAACTAGCCAGTTCTTTGCATGTGCTCTGAACAAATCTCTTCAGATTGGACAGCATTTTCCTCAACCAGATCTCCTGCCACGCTGCGTAGATGGTGCTCAAAGGGCCAGGCTCTCTGAAGAGCAGAAGATCATTGCCTGATATGATTAGACATTTGATCAGATTAAGCTGACAAAACGAAAACCAGTGCGCGCAATCTGATGATTGATGCTTTCTCCTTCCGACCGATAGTCTTGTTTTTCTTCCGGCGTTCTCTAGCTTTGTTAAACTATTTGGTGTGCGGCTTGCCATCAAGTGTCAGAAACTTGTGATGTCCTTGATATGATTCAGATAGAGCAAACCAGCTCCAACTTTATCATGCAACCCGTTAAAACCCTGAACCCAGCTAACCAAACATAGCTACGTAGTTCGTCAATCATGCTGTTTTCTGCAAATGAACCACGCGTGGCTTCACATGATGGGTTGACTGATAAACATGCTTAAGGTTTATTAATTTACTTGCTTATTTATTTTTTCATTATTAACACTGAGAGCTTATGCACCCAAGACAAAGTCCTTGGCCAATAAAGAATTCTATTCTTATTATATTTTAAATTCTTATTATATTTTAAATTCTTATTCTATTCTAAATTCTTATTCCTATTCCTATTCCTATTCCATTCTATTCCCATTCCTATCCTATCCTATCCTATCCCGTCCTATTATAAATTCTTATTCTGTTCTAAATTCTTATTCTATTCCAATGCTATCCTATCCTATTCTAAATTCTTATTCTATTCCATTCCATTCCAATGCTATCCTATCCTATTCTAAATTCTTATTGTATTCTATTCCCATTCCATTCCTATCCTATCCTATTCTAAATTCTTATTCTGTTCTAAATTCTTATTCTATTCTGTTCTAAATTCTTATTCTATTCTGTTCTAAATTCTTATTCTATTCTGTTCTAAATTCTTATTCTATTCCATTCTATTCCAATGCTATCCTATCCTATTCTAAATTCCTATTGTATTCTATTCCCATTCCATTCCTATCCTATCCTATTCTAAATTCTTATTCTGTTCTAACTTCTTATTCTATTCTGTTCTAAAGTCATATTCTATTCCATTCCAATGCTATCCTATCTAAATTCTTATTCTATTCTAAATTATTATTCTTATTCTATTCTACTCTAATCTACTCTATTCTCCTTCCTTCTTTCCCTATTCTATTCTATTCTCCTTCCTTCTTTCCTTATTGTATTCTATTCTCCTTCATTCTTTCCTTATTCTATTCTATTCTCCTTCCTTCTTTCCTTATTCTATTCTATTCTCTTTTATTCTATTCTATTCTATTCTATTCTCCTTCCTTCTTTCCCTATTCTATTCTATTCTATTCTATTCTCCTTCCTTCTTTCCTTATTCTATTCTATTCTCTTTTATTCTCTTCTATTCTCCTTCCTTCTTTCTCTATTCTATTCTATTCTATTCTACCCCTCTTTACCTTGCCAAACACTACTCTACATTCTGAGATTTCACTAACTGCCCATGTGCATTAAGGGGGTTGCATCGAACAAGCCGCAACCCTATATTCAAACTGAAAAAAAGAAAGCATTCTCAATAATGCTCTCTTCCCCCCCCCCACTTTTTTTTTTTTTTGGAGCAGACTCACAACATAAACACAAGCCGGTGTGGTGGAAAGAGCCACAACATTCCTTACCCATCTCTTTTCCTTTGAGTGCAACCATCTGCTACCCTTCGACGCGTTGTTTTGTCTACACACAGATATGGGCTTTGAAATGTCACATCGGCTGGAAATGCTCACTCGGTCCTCAATCTGTAGTCCTTCCCTTCGTCTGCCGAGCACATCTGCCAAGCCACAGCTGCCTTCCTTCTCCGATCAGGACGTGTCCACGTGAGTGGTGGGAAAAGGAGACCCGTGGTCTCTCGCGCTTCTCCAGGTCCAGCCGGGAAGGAGAGGACCAATCTGACGTAAGGTGGTGCGTGCAAGCTGCAGAAACCGCCTGGGTCTCGGTTGCGTAAGCATCCTTGATCCCTAACCACAACTATTCCTCATCCGACTCAAAGTAAGAAAAGGACTACAGGTAGTTCTCCACCAAGGACCTCAACCAGGGTTAAAATTTCCATTGCAAAACAAGGAGGTGATTGTCGCGAGAGTCACGCCCTGTTTTACAATCTTTTTTTTTTAAGCCATGGTGGTTAAGCGAGTCACGGCAGTCGTTAGGTAAGTCACACGGTCCTTAAATGAATCCTCCATGGACTTTCCCGTTCAGCCGGGAAAGTTGCAAATGGGGAGCATGGGGCCACTGGGATACCCCAACGTAAATTCGCTAAGCATCCGGATTTGGACCACGCACCCATGGGGATGTTGCAATGGTTATAAGTCGAAGCATCAGTCATTTCAGTGCTGTTGTCCCTTCTAATGGTCGCTAAATAAAAGGTTGTCAGTCTGTCAGTCTACGTGAGTTGTAAATCAGAATGCATCAGGGTGGCAACTTTTTAAGATCAACTTAAACCTTTGGTACTGCCATTTGTCAGAAATGGTATAGGATCTCTAGCTTGGGCGGGAGGGGGTTAGACTAGATGACCTACAAGGACCCTTACAATTGTGTTTATCTATCAATCTATCTATCTATCTATCTATCTATCTATCTATCTATCTGTCTATCATCTAACATCTATCTATCATCTATCTATCATCTATCTATCCTATCATCCATCATCCATCCATCTATCATCCATCCATCTATCATCTATCATCTATCTATCAACTATCTATCTATCTATCTATCTATCTATCTATCTATCTATCTATCTATCTATCTATCTATCTCTATCTATCTATCTATCTATCTATCTATCTATCTATCTATCTATCTATCATTAAAAACTATCAACTATCATCCATATATATATATGGATCATCCTATCATCCATCATCCATCCATCCATCCATCTATCATCTATCACCCATCCATCTATCATCTATCAACTATCTATCTATCTATCTATCTATCTATCTATCTATCTATCTATCTATCTATCTATCAACTATCCATCTATCTATCTATCTATCTATCTATCTATCTATCTATCTATCTATCTATCTATCTATCTACTATCTATGCCTGCCTGCCTGCCTGCCTGCCTGCCTGCCTGCCTGCCTGCCTGCCTGCCTGCCTGCCTGCCTGCCTGCCTGCCTGCCTATCTATCTATCTATCTATCTATCTATCTATCTATCTATCTATCTATCTATCCATCCATCCATCCATCCATCCATCCATCCATCCATCCATCCATCTATCATCTGTCTGTCTGTCTGTCTGTCTGTCTATCTTTTCATAGCTTATGTTTTCTAATCCAGTTTGGGAGTCAGGAAAGGTGCTACGTATCAGGAAGGACTTCCAACAGCAGCTTTGCAGTTGAAGATCTTGGCCAAACTAAAGTAACCGAAGCACAATTGGCACAAGTGTGAATTGTTGCACTTGCCGATCAGCAGAGCTTGTAAAGTGCAGGTGTGTCCTCCAAGGATGTTGGAGGACCCCCCAACTTTCTTGAAGGACCAGAAGACTTCCAAGGCCCCTCCCAACTCTGTCATTCTACACTCTGCCTTCTTAAGGATCCTGATCGTTCAAGCCAATCCTCCCAGTTTGGGCTGTGTCTGGGCATCCCATTGCGAAATCATCATCAAAGCTGGCATCATCCAGAGCCTAGGGAAACTCAAAGCGCAAGATCAGAAGATGTGGAGAGACCAGGCTCCTAGAGTTGCCAAGAGTCAGACACAACCGAATGGCTAACATCATCATCGCCCCATTGCAAAACTGGCCATGACAAAATACGGGCAATTCCCAGCTGCTGAGGCATGATTGCAAAGGCTCTGCTCCACTGGCGTGGCATCATCCAATCAGGCCATTGCCTTAAAAGATCTCACCTGCCCCCGGGCAGGTATTGCTGGATTTCACTTTCCCTGGGACAAGCATCCCAGATGAAGTCATGGGAAAGGAAAGGAGAGGGAGTAGCCATTCCTGAACAGCCGAGTCATCCTGTGGATGGAGACACACATCAGAATAAGACTTCATTAAAATACCTGCTCTTTCAAAGCCCTAACATCATGATGCGCAGGGAAGAGATAATTGCACATATCTATTTGACTTTCGGCCAAGGTTTATTACTTGGAGATGCCCATATTCTTCTGGATGGTAAAACTGTAGAACAGTTTTTTTTTAATCTGCGAACTCTCAGTCTCCTGAATGCGAAATAACATCAATAACATCAATAACATCCTCCGAGTTCCATCTGCCGGTCAGTGTCGACTGGCAACCACGCGGAGGAGAGCCTTCTCGGTAGTAGCTCCGACCCTTTGGAACAATCTCCCCGTGGAGATTCGAACCCTCACCACCCTCCAGACCTTCCCTTAAAATCTGGCTATCCCGTCAGGCCTGGGGCTAAAGATTGTAACCCGCCCGAATGGTATGAACGTTGTGCTTTTTTAATTATGTATTGTTCTCATGTGTTAAATGTTTGTTTCCACCCCCCCTTGAGTTGTAAGCCGCCCTGAGTCCCCCCAGGGAAAAGGGCGGCATATAAATAAATTTTCATAACTCATAACTCATAACTACGTAGTACAATGGGCTTGGAAGGCCGACACAACGTGTAACATGTTCATACTGGTGCAATAGGACTGGGGGTTTGTTAATATGATTTATTGGGTTAGGGACTTTTTGGATTCAGATTCAGATTCAGATTTAGTTTATTTGTATGCTGCCCTTCTCCGGGAGGGACTCAGGGCGGCGAACAACTCAAAGGGGGAAAGGTCACATAAAACACAATACATGTAATTAAAATACACAAGAATCACACAGCCATACCAGTCGAGAGGGGAGGGGAACTCATCAACCCCAGGCCTGCCGGCACAGCCAGGTTTTGACAGCTTTCCGGAAGGCCTGGAGAGAGGTGAGGGTCTGAATCTCCACGGGGAGTTCATTCCAAAGGGCCGGAGCTGCTACAGAGAAGGCCCTCCCCTGGGTAGTAGCCAGAAGGCATTGGCTGGTGGATGGAACCCGGAGGAGGCCGGCCCTGTGCGATCTAACGGGTCTTTGGGAGGTAATTGGCAGCAGGCGGTCTCTCAAGTACCCAGGTCCAATACCATGAAGGGCTTTATAAGTTACGACTAGCACCTTGAAGCGTATCCGGAGACCGATCGGTAGCCAGTGCAGCTCGCGGAGGATAGGTGTAACGTGGGTGTACCGAGGTGCACCCACAATTGCTCGCACGGCTGCATTCTGGACGAGCTGAAGTCTCCGAATACTCTTCAAAGGCTGCCCCATGTAGAGCACATTGCAGTAGTCTTCACTGTGAGTTGTATTGTGTTGGTGTGTGTGTGTGCACTGAAGAAGCTCAACCAATCTCACTGTGCATTGAGATTAAAGTATTATTATTTAAGTAATGAGTGGAAGCTAGTTCTGTAAAGTATAAGTATAATCTTTATTATCAGTGTACTTAAGTTTAAGTTTTAATAGATTTGTATGCTGCCCAATCCCGGAGGACTCCGGGCAGCTTACATAAAAATAGTTTAAAAACAAATACAAAAAAAGTTAAAAATACAAAACAACAGATTAAAAAAGAACACAACATACATAAACGATGTTAATGGGGCTGAAGTTCAATCAGAGATCATCAGCCCCAGGCCTGCCGGAACAGCCAGGTCTTAACAGACTTTCGGAAGGCCGAGAGAGTGGGGAGGGTCCGGATCTCAGGAGGTCGATCGTTCCATAGGGCCGGGGCAGCTACAGAGAAGGCTCTCCCCCGAGGAGCCACCAGACGACATTGTGTAGTCGACGGCACCCGGAGAAGGCCCACCCTGTGCGATCTTATTGGACGCTGGGAGGTATGTTGCAGGAGACGGTCACTGAGATATCCCGGTCCTAGACCATGTAGGGCTTTAACTTAAATACAACAAAATTGGTAAAAACAATGAAAAGTGAAGTAAAAAGTAAAGTAAAAAGTGAAGTGAAGTGAAAGTAAAGTGCCGAATTCAATATTTGGTAGCCCGGAAGCATTTTTATATATACGATAACAATTTGTTATTGTTGCTGTCTATTTTACCTTCTTCTCCAGGGATGATGTCCTTTCTGAAGGAGGGCCGAATGTCAGCCTCTACTTTCCTTGCTTGCTTTCGGCTGCCATAAGAACGGGGAGGGTGGGGGCATGGTATTGGGGAAGGGAATTATATGGTACTGGAGGAGTCTTGTCATCTTCTGCGCATGCTGGTGGCTGATGCTTGGACTTGGTCAAGGCCAACCGTCTCACATGCCAACTTGATGAGGCTTTTTTGAAGATGCACCCCACGTGACACCTTAGGGAGTTGCAGATGGGACACTCGGTGGGGGAATTGGGGGGGAGGGTGCTGGGTAAATGTTTGATATGTACTTGTTCGCACCTTTTTGGCTCAGATCTTGCTTTCCTTTTGCTGCTTTCAATTCATATCTAGTAAAAGTACTTTATTCAAATGGGAAAAAAAGAAAGTAAAGTAAAGAAAGGAAAGGGAAGAAAGGAAAGTAAAAAAGTAAAGAAAAGAAAAGTGAAAAGTGAAAAAAAGTAAAGTTAATGGTGGAAGATCATTAAAGAGAGACCCAACTTGGAACTAAAGAGGAATTTCCTGATAGTGAGAATAATTCATCAATAGAATAGCTTTTCTCCCAGAGTTTGGGAGCCTCCATCCCTGGAGGCTTTTAAGAAGAGAGTTTTGTCCATCAGGTTCCACGCCTTGGGCAGGGCATCAGGGTTCCACCACAAAACCGCGGTAGACTAAAGCGCGCTCGACGAAAGCGCGTATGTGACGTCATCACAGCGCGACGAAAACAGCACGCTGTGAGCGGTAAACTTAAAATTAACGCGTAAATCTAAACCTAACCCCCCCAAAACCTAACCCTAAACCTAACCCTAAGCCTAACCCTAAACCTAACCCTATACCTAACCCTTAACCTAACGCTAAACCTAACGCTAACCCTTAACCTAACCCTAAACCTAACCCTAACACTTAACGTAACCCTAAACCTAACCCTAACCCTTAACCTAACCCTAACCCTAACCCTAACCCTAACCCTAACCCTTACCTTTATGTGAATCGGCTTGCTTTAAAAGCGCTTTTTAAAGCGCCCTTTTTTCTCCGCGGTCGTATTTGTCATGCTGCTGATGACGTCAGGTACGAGTTTTAATCGGGCGCGCTTTAGTGGACCGCGGTTTTGAAGGGTCACGGGGCATCAGAATAGAAGACCTCCAAGGTCCCTTCCGGCCCTACAATTCTATGATTCTGTAATCAGGGTATAAAAGAAGGGTGTTTCAAGAAACCCCTATCTTCCATCTCAGATAAGCTGGTACATATGAGATTAAAGTTGTTGTTTTTGGTCCTTTGCATCTGTTAAGGAGATCGTATCTGCGTTGCATTTCCACACTCAGCTGAAAAGATGCTTGAGCAGTGACTTCTGCGTGGTGTCCAATGACGATTTGAATTCATCGGGGGGGGGGGGGAGAGAAAGAAAGAAAAGAAAAGGGCTTTTGGGTTGTGGGGTTCAACGCACACACACACACACAGCTATGAGCCACCCACTGAGACATGTGACACCAAAACAAGAGAAGCTATTTCAACCTGCCAATGGGATGGGAGGGTTGAGCGCCAGACTCTACCCATCGGAATGTCATTAAAATTCTCCGCTCTTTGGCTCACCGGCTTTGAAAAGCAGGCAGGAAAATCCCTTTGGCCGAACGCTAATGGCCCGTGGAAACAGGTGCCCCAGAAGCCACAACTGCCCTCTTGCTCTATCCGGCTAATCCTATAAGGACCCTTGCATACAATTGATCTCCCCTCCCCTCTCTAAATTCCCAGAGGATTCTGGCATCTTTTGCTTGCAGGAGTTGTTAGGCAATCGAGACAATTGCGTGTCCCTGAGCATTGTTAGGTTTCCCTACGGGCTGTGTAATCTCACTCTCCCCCATGAGCTGTAATTGCTAATAGTCACGCAATGCTTTATTATGGAGGAAAGAGAAAAAAAGAAAGAAAGAAAGAAAGAAAGGAGGGAGGGAGGGAGGGAAAAGAGAGAAAGAAAGGAGGGAGGGAGGGATAGAGAGAAAAGAAAGGAAGGAGGGAGGGAGGGATAGAAGAAAAAGAAAGGGAAATAAAGAAGGAAGGAAGGTAGGAGAGAAAGAAAGAAAAAAGAAAGAAAAAAGAAAAAAGAAAGAAAGGAGGGAGGGAGGGAGGGAAGAAGGGATAGGAGAAAAAGACAGGAAGGAAATAAAGAAGGAAGAAAGAAAAGAAAGAAAGAGAAAGAAAGAAAGGAGAGAGGGAGGGAGGGAAAAGAGAGAAAGAAAGAAAGGAGGGAGGGAGGGAAAAGAGAAAGAAAGAAAGGAGGGAGGGATAGGAGAAAGAAAAGAAAGAAAGGAAGGAGGGAGGGATAGGAGAAAACGAAAGGGAAATAAAGAAGGAAGGTAGGAGAGAAAGAAAGAAAAAAAGAAAAAAGAAAGAAAGGAGGGAGGGAAGGAGGGATAGGAGAAAAAGACAGAAAGGAAATAAAGAAGGAAGAAAGGAAAGAAAGAAAGAAAGAAAGAAAGAAAGAAAGAAAGAAAGAAAGAAAGAAAATGCCTCCCCATCCATAAAGAAATTATCAAATTCGTTGACCTCACTGAGCAAGTGCCAGTAAGGGAAAATACTGGAGAATTTTTGCGCAGCTCATCTTTGATTTATTTATTTGAATCCAGCCTTTTATTATTTTTGATAAATAACTCAAGGCAGCAAACGTACCTCATGCTCCTTCCTCCTCCTCTTTTCTCCACCCCTAACCCTGTTGAGGTGGGTTGGGCTGAAACCCAACCAAAATACACCTGACTTTCGCGCTTAAGGTAGGACTAGAACTTGCCGTCTCTTGGCGATTGGCCCAAATTCACCCAGTGGGCTTTCCTGGCTGAGATGGGGCTAAAACTCAGAGCCTCCTAAGGGAAAGGGAAAGGAAAGGAAAGGAAGGAAAGAGAAAAGGGAAAAGAAATGAAGGAAAGGAGAAGAAATAAAAAAAGGAAAAGAGGAAAGGAATCTTTAAACCCAGGGCATCTAAAAACAAAAATATAATTTCTTCGTGCCTTGAACCATAGGAAATTCTGGATTTCGTTCTCGTTAGGGTGGGCGGGTGACGCAGACCTCCGATGCCATGGGAGGGAGACAGTGGGTGACACAAGGCCAGCTCTTATTCCTACTACGGGACTATATCTAAACCCAGCCATCAATGGGGCATTTGTGAACCCGGCCCTTTTTTCCAGGCAGCCCAAAGGACAAAAAAAATAAAAAATAAAAACCCCATCATCATCATCAGACCCTTCCAGCCTCCCTGGAGGTCATGAGGCAACCTCGGTCATCCCTCGTGATTTCTCCTTTCCACGAGCCCAGAAAAGAAAAGAAAACACACACACACACACAGAGGAAAGCCATCTGACCAGGCATGTTTTTATGGAGAGAAGAAGGGATTTTGAATTCCCCGGAGATCTGGAGATGATCAAACAGGATCTGAGATCATCCACTTGCCCTTGGAGATTTGGCAAGAATCCGGAGAAGCTCGGTCTGGCTGAAAGTTTCATAACTTTGCTCACACATCACAGCTGCCTCCCAGGGAGCTGATGGTGTGGGTGTGTTATAGGGGGGCTCTCAACTCTCACAAAAATAATTAGGTAGCCAAGAGGTTGCGTTAAAAGTTGGGGGTCTGCTGCTTTGGCTTCGCGCTGAGCTTTTGCTGTCTGCACGTATTCTCCAGGGCGATAAAATATCTGCAGAATGGGGAGGATTTCGCCGTCGGCTTCCTCACTGTCTGACTCTTTGGAAAATGCATGCATACCAAGGCAGGCTATTTTTATTTGGAGCGCTTTCTATTTATAGCTCAAAGGCCTCTTTGTACGGGCTTGCATTTCTGCATGCAAAATGATGCCAAAGGTTCTGTGTTTCCATGCATTCGCACCAACTCCCTGGAGTACTTCTGCAGACCTCCTTGGCGGGCATCTAAAGCTGGCATCCCAAGGCTAACATCCAAGGCAGATTCTCTCTCTTGGCAACTTTAAGGCCTCAACTCCCAGAATTCCCCATTCGGCATGATTTAAGATGGGTGGACTTCAACTCCCAGAATTCTCCATCCAGCATCATTTCAGTTGGGTGAACTTCAACTCCCAGAATTCCCCATCCGGCATGATTTAAGTTGGGTGGACTTCAACTCCCAGAATTCTCCATCCAGCATGATTTAAGATGGGTGGACTTCAACTCCCAGAATTCTCCATCTAGCATGATTTAAGTTGGGTGGACTTCAACTCCCAGAATTCTCCATCTAGCATGATTTAAGATGGGTGGACTTCAACTCCCAGAATTCTCCATCCAGCATGATTTAAGATGGATGGACTTCAACTCCCAGAATTCCCCATCCGGCATGATTTAAGATGGGTGGATTTCAACTCCCAGAATTCTCCATCCAGGTGATTTAAGATGGATGGACTTCAACTCCCAGAATTCTCCATCCAGCATTATTTAAGTTGGGTGGACTTCAACTCCCAGAATTCTCCATCCAGCATGCTATAAGGTGGGTGAACCTCAGCAGCTAGAATTCCCCAGCCGGGTGCAGAGAGGAGCAACCAGGATGATTAGGGGACTGGAGGCTAAAACATACGAAGAACGATTGCAGGAACTGGGCATGGCTAGTCTAGTGAAGAGAAGGACCAGGGGAGACATGATAGCAGTCTTCCAGTATTTGAGGGGCTGCCACAGAGAGGAGGGGTTCAAGCTATTCTCCAAAGTATCTGAAGGCCCGACAAGGAATAATGGATGGAAACTGATCAAGGAGAGATTCAACCTAGAAATAAGGAGTAATTTTCTGACAGTGAGAAAAATCAACCCATGGAACAGAAGTTGCCTTCAGAGGCTGTGGGGGCTTCATCACTTGAGTCTTTCAAGAAGAGATTGGGCTGCTATTTGTCAGAAATGTTGAACAGGTTGGACTAGATGATCTATAAAGTCCCTTCCAACTCTGAAGATAGGTGGACTTCAACTCCTAGAAGTTGGAATCTTATGCTATATGGTGGACCTCAGCACCCAGAATTCCTCAACTGGCATGCTATAAGATAAGAAGACTTCAATTCCCAGAAGTTGGAATCTGGAATCTTATGCTATATGGTGGACCTCAGCACCCAGAATTCCTCAACTGGCGTGCTATAAGATAGCAAGACTTCAATTCCCAGAAGTCCCCCAGCCAGTATGTTTTAAGATGCGTGGACTTCAGCTCCCAGAATTCTCATCCAAAATGCTTTAAGACGCGTGGATCCCAATGCCCAGAATTCCATAGCTACCCTGTTTTAAGATCGGCGGATATCAACTCCCAGAATTCCTCAGCAAGCCATGAATTCTGGGAATTGAAGTCCACACCTCTTAAAATGCCCAAGGTTCTGACCTTACGTTTATCACACACACATACCCAAAAAATAATTACCCCCAAAGAACGCACTGTTTAAACATCTGCAAATCCCCTCAGAATCAGTACGTGGCTTAGCTGAGCCCTAACATTTCTGATGCTTTTGCTGCAACTCCCTCTATTTCTTTCTTTAATCATCCGTAGCTAAGGCGGTTGTGTTTACGAATTTTATTTTTATTGTTGAGTTAAAAAAAAAAAACCTCATTAAGGTGCTTATCTCAAACTCAGTTCCGCAAGCGTAATTCGATTTCTCCTGAAATATTTCTTCATTTGTTTTTGTTTTTTTAAAGATATGGCCAGCCGCTCCCTTTCGTGGTTGTGGGAAGTTTTTTTTTTTAAATCAAAGATTTAAAAAAATAGCTTAAAAAACCCTGCCAAGCATTCTTTCAAACCCTGCTCATCAAAACAAAACACCACCCAACCACCGATGTTTTTTTTTTAGAACAAAGACATCTTTTTAAGATATGCAGATCTATATTTGAGACTCAGGTATCACTGCATTATAGGGTGACCTTCAAGGAAAAAGTGCAAGAGAGTTTGGGACTGGAGATGTGGGTTGAAGAATTTGAAGCCAAGTTAACTCCCTGGTTCCTACCCACACTTCAACCCATACTGAATTTAGAATAATAGAATCAATAGCAATAGTTAGACTTATATACCGCTTCATAGGGCTTTCAGCCCTCTATAAGCAGTTTACAGAGTCAGCCTATTGCCCCCAACAACAATCTGGGTCCTCATTTTACCCACCTCGGAAGGATGGAAGGCTGAGTCAACCTTGAGCCTAGTGGAATTTGAACAGCCGAACTGCTGAACTGCAGTCAGCTGAAGTAGCCTGCAGTGCTGCATTTAACCACTGCGCCACCTCGGCTCCTAGGGCTGAAAGGGACATTAGAGATGCTCTAATCCAACCCTTTGCCCAAGGCAGGAATCCTTATATTACCCCATAAAAATGTCTGCCCAATCTTTTCTAGAAAACCTCCAGGGATGGACGTCCCAAAGATGTTTTTTTCAGGAGGAAACTGGACTTCCTTCTCTTTTCTTTTGAAGACATTTCGCTTCTCATCCAAGAAGCTTCTTCAGCTCTGAATGGATGTTGGGGCATGGAAGGATTGATACTCCTTGCAGACAGCTGGTCATTTGCGTCCATTTAGAGGGTCATTGAGGCCACCTGGAGGTTTTATACTCTTGCAGAGAGCTGGTCATTTGCATCCTTTTGGAGGGTCATTGAGGCCACTTGGAGGTTTTATACTCCTTGCAGACAGCTGGTCATTTGCATCGTTTTAGAGGGTCATTGAAGCACTTAGGGTCTGGATGGGTGTGAACAAGTGTCAGCACCTCTCCATTTAATAATTAGGAAAGAAAGACCATGAGACTCCATATGTGGAAAATCAAATGTACTTTTACTAATTAAAAATGGTTAGAGAGCGGTTGCATAGCGAAGTCTGATTAATTAGGCGCGAAAGCAGTTGATATATAGAATAGCCCATTCCACACCCCCTGGCATCATAGGCCTAGGCCAATCATAAGTCCTTCAAGTGTCAGGTGTGAGATAACTTCAAAAGGCATCACGAAGATGGAATGTCGGTGCCGTTAGTCCAGGCGGGAAACACCCACGCATGCGTAGTCTGACCATCCAGTGAACTCCAGAACATTCCTCCAGCACATTGAGTAACCCCACCCAAATACCATGCCCCCCCTCCCCGTTTCATGGCAGCTGAAGCAACAGCAAAGCAGAAGCTGACATCAAGCTTGCACTCAATCCCGACAAGACCGAGTGGCTGCTGTTTTTCCCTCCCAATAATTGGCCTTGTTCTCCAACTCTCAGGCTGGGAGGTGAAATTATACGCCCCTCAGACAGGGTTCGCAATTTGGGAATCCTCCTGGATCCACAGCTGACTTTAGAGCATCATTTGTCAGCTGTGACCAGGGGGACATTTGCCCAGGTTCGCCTGGTGCACCAATTGCGTCCCTACCTGAACCGGGAGGCACTCAGAACAGTCACTCATGCCCTTGTGACCTCAAGACTGGACTACTGTAATGCGCTGTACATGGGGCAGCCCTTGAAGAGCATTCGGAGACTGCAGCTTGTCCAGAATGCAGCCGCGCAAGCGATTGTGGGTGCACCTCGGTACACCCACGTTACACCTATCCTCCGCGAGCTGCACTGGCTGCCTATTGGACTCTGGATGCGCTTCAAGGTGCTAGTCATTACTTTTAAAGCCCTACATGGTATCGGACCTGGGTACTTGAGAGACCGCCTTCTGCCAACTACCTCCTCACGACCGATTAGATCCCACAGATTAGGCCTCCTCCAGATTCCATCAACTAGCCAGTGTCGTTTGTCGACCCCCCTGGGGGAGGGCCTTCTCTGTGGCTGCTCCGGCCCACTGGAACGATCTCCCCGTGGAGATTCGGACCCTCACCACCCTTCAGGCTTTCCGCAAAGCCGTTAAAACCTGGCTGTTCCGGCAGGCCTGGGGCTGATGAGTTCCCAGCCCCACTCGAATTTGTTGCAGCTGTTGATGAGTTCTTAATCTGTTTGTATTTGTCTGTCTTTTCGTTTTTTGTATTTCCCCTTTCCCCTATTTAGTTTGTTAGCCGTCCTGAGTCCCCTCGGGGAATAGGGCGGCATACAAGTTCAATAAAACTAAACTAAACTAACTAAACACTTGGAGGTTTGTCTGTGTCCTCAGGGTCACCCGAGTGGTGCAAATGGTTCCTGTAGTCTGCCATTTTTTCCCCTCTGGAAATCCATTCCTACTCCCACACCGTTCCAAGGGTCTTCATGCCAAATTGTATAGCTAAAAAAAAAATGACCAGCTGTCTGCAAGGAATATAAGTCTTTTTTTTCTGTGTAAAATGTGTTTTTTATTTTCCATATTTCATTTTCATACAGTCACATATATACTGTGCATAACCGGGGCCATACAACATTAAACAATAAACACAGCAATTCCTCTTGTCAACAATACCCCCCAAAATAGAAACCCACTATACCTCTTCGACCCTCCATACACCTCTTTCTTTCGCCCCCCCCCTCCAACTTTCCATCTTCCCTCCATCATTCCCCTCTACCCTACTTCCCCTCCCGCTCTACCACTTCTCTCTCCCGATCCACTCCCTCCCTCCCTTCTCACCCTCCCTCCCATCCTCTTTCCCGCCCTCTCTCCCCCTCTTCCTTCTATCCCACTCCTCCTCCCCTTGGTGTGTTTCTACTATATGTCAATGTATTCAGCTTGTCCTATTTTTACAGTGAAATTAAAGAGAAACAGTATACATGTGAGATCGCATTGCATTGAAATCTAACATATACTATATATCCCCCTCCCCCCTAACACCCCACCTCCCTTCCCCCCCCCCGACTTCCCAGAGCCCGTACACGGTATAGATTTTTTACAAACACAGTCTAAAATATATTAAGACAAAAGAAATAAAAAAAGAAGTTAATAACATCTCTACATTGAACTCAGCTTCTTCCTGTTGCACTAACTTTGAACAGTTTAGATTATTCCTAATCTTAAGCATAGGCTATCTGGAATTTCTTAGTCCCGTATTTGTTTTGTATATACTCAATCCATTTTTTCCAGTCTCGGTTATATCTCTCATTTGAGCGATCTTTAAGATATGCCGATATTTTAGCCATCTCGGCTAAGTTTGTGACTTTCAATGTCCATTCTTGAGTTGTAGGCAAATCTTCCTTCTTCCAGTATTGCGCCACCAACAGTCTTGCTGCCGTTATTAGGTGCTGAACCGAGTTAGTCTCTACCACTGTAAATCTATATATCTTTCCATCCCCCCACTATCCTGTCCGAGCTGGAGAAGCTTCTTGGATGAGAAGCAATTCGTCTTCAAAAGAAAAAGCAACGAAGTCCAGTTGCGTCCTGAAAAAAAAAGCTCCTTTAGGACAACCAGGTTGACTGAGAATCCCTACAGACCTCCAGTGATGGCGCAGCCACAACTTCTGGAGAAAACTTCTGTTCCATTGATTAATTGTTTTCACTATTAGAAAATTTCTCCTTATTTCTAGGTTGAATCTCTCCTTGATGAGTTTCCATCCATTGCTTCTTCTACCCTCAGGTGCTTTGGAGAATAGATTGACTCCCTCTCCTTTGTGGCAACCCCTGAGATATTGGAAGGCTGCTATCCTGTCTCCCCTAGTCTTTCTTTTCATTAAACTAGACATACCCAATTCCTGCAACCGTTCTTCAGATGTTTTAGCCTCCAGTCCCCTAATCCTCTTTGTTGCTCTTCTCTGCACCCTTTCTAGAGTCTCAATATCTTTCTGGTGTCGTGGTGATCCCAAGATTAAGCAAGACAAGAGATAGATTTGTTCTATCCTATTGCAAAAAACAGAAGAATCGGTAGCTTGTGTCTGTACTAAACAAATTGATTCAACCAAACTAAAAATATGGGGAAGAAAACTTCTTGTTTATTGTAGCCCTTTCAAGCATAACTGCCGCCACAAACTTCCCCTGCAAGTAGTTTCCCCCACCCCTGCAAGCTGCAACAAACTTTGCAGCAGCACCAGTGCTAATATGAGACAAAATCTAACCTCGGTTCCCCCCCCCCCCCCAATAAAAACTCTAGAAAACAATACAGCTGAAAAAAATAAAAATAAAAGTACAGCAGACAAAGTTACATGCAAAAGATGGCAGCTTACATTGGAGAAAGATGCAGTTTTGAAGTCTGCGGGAAAGCAGATTTAGCTGTCAAAGAACAAATGAAGGGAGATTAATGTGTTTTTAAAAGATATTAGGCAATGTACACTCATTGTTAGATAGATAGATAGGTAGGTAGGTAGGTAGGTAGGTAGGTAGGTAGATAGATAGATAGGTAGGTAGGTAGGTAGGTAGGTAGGTAGGTAGGTAGGTAGGTAGGTAGGTAGATAGATAGATAGATAGATAGATAGATAGATAGATTGATAGATAGATAGATAGATAGATTGATAGATAGATAGATAGATAGATAGATAGATTGATAGATAGATAGATAGATAGATAGATAGATAGATTGATAGATTGGTAGGTAGGTAGGTAGGTAGGTAGATAGATAGATAGATAGATAGATAGATAGATAGATAGATAGATAGATAGATAGATAGATA
Organism: Thamnophis elegans; assembly: GCF_009769535.1. Taxonomy (NCBI): domain Eukaryota; kingdom Metazoa; phylum Chordata; class Lepidosauria; order Squamata; family Natricidae; genus Thamnophis; species Thamnophis elegans. The sequence goes on from NC_045553.1 coordinate 4,345,272, forward strand.
GATAGATTGATAGGTAGGTAGATAGATAGATAGATAGATAGATAGATAGATAGATAGATAGATAGATAGATAGATAGATAGATAGATAGATAGATAGATTGATAGATTGGTAGGTAGGTAGGTAGGTAGGTAGGTAGGTAGGTAGATAGATAGATAGATAGATAGATAGATAGATAGATAGATAGATAGATAGATAGATAGATAGATAGATTGGTAGGTAGGTAGATAGATAGATAGATAGATAGATAGATAGATAGATAGATAGATAGATAGATAGATAGATAGATTGATAGATTGATAGATAGGTAGGTAGGTAGGTAGATAGATAGATAGATAGATAGATAGATAGATAGATAGATAGATGATAGATAGATAGATGATAGATAGATAGATAGATAGATAGATAGATAGATAGATAGATAGATGATAGATAGATAGATTGGTAGATTGGTAGGTAGGTAGATAGATAGATAGATAGATAGATAGATAGATAGATAGATAGATAGATAGATAGATAGATAGATTGGTAGGTAGGTAGGTAGGTAGGTAGGTAGATAGATAGATAGATAGATAGATAGATAGATAGATAGATAGATAGATAGATAGATTGATAGGTAGGTAGGTAGGTAGATAGATAGATAGATAGATAGATAGATAGATAGATAGGTAGGTAGGTAGGTAGGTAGGTAGGTAGGTAGGTAGGTAGGTAGGTAGGTAGGTAGGTAGGTAGGTAGATAGATAGATAGATAGATAGATTGATAGATTGATAGATAGGTAGGTAGGTAGGTAGGTAGATAGATAGATAGATAGATAGATAGATAGATAGATAGATAGATAGATAGATAGATTGATAGATTGATAGATAGGTAGGTAGGTAGGTAGGTAGATAGATAGATAGATAGATAGATAGATAGATAGATAGATAGATAGATAGATAGATAGATAGATAGATTGATAGATTGATAGATTGGTAGGTAGGTAGGTAGGTAGGTAGATAGATAGATAGATAGATTGATAGATTGATAGATAGGTAGGTAGGTAGATAGATAGATAGATAGATAGATAGATAGATAGATAGATAGATAGATAGATTGATAGATAGATAGATAGATAGATAGATTGATAGATTGATAGATTGATAGATAGATAGATAGATAGATAGATTGATAGATAGATAGATAGATAGATTGATAGATAGATAGATAGATAGATTGATAGATTGATAGATAGATAGATAGATAGATTGATAGATAGATAGATAGATAGATTGATAGATAGATAGATAGATAGATAGATAGATAGATTGATAGATAGATAGATAGATTGATTGATAGATAGATAGATAGATAGATAGATAGATAGATAGATAGATAGGTAGATTGGTAGGTAGGTAGGTAGATAGATAGATAGATAGATAGATAGATAGATAGATAGATAGATAGATAGATAGATAGATAGATAGATAGATAGATTGGTAGGTAGGTAGGTAGATAGATAGATAGATAGATAGATAGATAGATAGATAGATAGATAGATAGATAGATAGATAGATAGATTGGTAGGTAGGTAGGTAGGTAGGTAGGTAGGTAGATAGATAGATAGATAGATAGATAGATAGATAGATAGATAGATAGATTGATAGATTGGTAGGTAGGTAGGTAGGTAGGTAGGTAGGTAGATAGATAGATAGATAGATAGATAGATAGATAGATAGATAGATTGATAGATTGGTAGGTAGGTAGGTAGGTAGGTAGGTAGGTAGGTAGGTAGGTAGGTAGGTAGATAGATAGATAGATAGATAGATAGATAGATAGATAGATAGATAGATAGATAGATAGATAGATAGATAGATTGATAGGTAGGTAGGTAGGTAGATAGATAGATAGATAGATAGATAGATAGATAGATTGATTGATAGATTGATAGATAGGTAGGTAGGTAGGTAGGTAGGTAGGTAGGTAGGTAGGTAGGTAGGTAGATAGATAGATAGATAGATAGATGATAGATAGATAGATGATAGATAGATAGGTAGGTAGGTAGGTAGGTAGGTAGGTAGATAGATAGATAGATAGATAGATAGATAGATGATAGATAGATAGATAGATAGATAGATAGATAGATAGATAGATAGATAGATGATGCCTCCGAGTTCTCTACGTGTTAAGAGACCAATAAATGTCAGTTGATTCCATTTCTTACAGATGCAAAATAAAAAGAGCGGACTAGAATACTACCACAATAAAACTACCAGGATTCTAGCGATTGGTAGTTTCTAGATCCACCAAGTGTAAGATTATGTTGAAAGTCCCAACTGCCTTTTTCCTGGAAGAAGCATCCTTGCACTGCACTGCCACCAATTTCCTGTTAAAGGCTGAAAACAGGAAATCATAAGCAAGAAAACAGAATGTATAGATATCCGTTTGAAAGTTTGATGACCTCAAACAGAGATCACTTCCCCCTCAGTTGACTGCTTAGGCAGGTTACTATAAATCCCATCTGCAATTCAGCTCCTATTACCATCTTTGTTTTCCCAGTGTACAACTCCTCATTAAGCTAATTTTGGGGAGAAAAAGGAGATAGAAATAGAAGGGCTTTCCCGGATGCAGGGGAATTGACGGAGTGCAGTCGAAAAACATCAGGAAAGGGGCCACAACAATGGATCAAAGATCCGTTGCAGAAAATGGCCAAGTAAACTACATGAATATGTGCGTGGAATTCCCTAGAAAATAGCTCAGTGTTTTTCAAACTTGGAAATTTTAAGTTGTATAGACTTCAACTCCCAGAATCCTCCAGCCAGCATGCTTTAAGATAAGTGGACTTCAAGTCCCAGAATCCCCCAGCCAGCATGCTTTAAGACAAGTGGACTTAAAGTCCCAGAATCCCCCAGCCAGCGTGCTTTAAGACAGGTGGGCTTCAACTCCCAGAATCCCCCAGCCAGCATGCTTTAAGACAGGTGGACTTCAAGTCCCAGAATCCTCCAGCCAGCATGCTTTAAGACAGGTGGGCTTCAACTCCCAGAATCCCCCAGCCAGCATGCTTTAAGACAGGTGGACTTCAAGTCCCAGAATCCTCCAGCCAGCATGCTTTAAGACAGGTGGGCTTCAACTCCCAGAATCCCCCAGCCAGCATGCTTTAAGACAGATGGACTTCAACTCCCAGAATCCTCCAGCCAGCGTGCTTTAAGACAGGTGGGCTTCAACTCCCAGAATCCCCCAGCCAGCATGCTTTAAGACAAGTGGACTTCAAGTCCCAGAATCCCCCAGCCAGCATGCTTTAAGACAGGTGGACTTCAACTCCCAGAATCCCCCAGCCAGTATGCTTTAAGACACCAGAAGTCCACATATCTTAAAAGTTACCAAGTTGGAAAAACACCCCTCCAGCAAAACTGGGAGAATTCCCCGCAGTTCAAGTGACTGTGAGTCCCCTGCAAACCATGGATAATCTTAAAAGGGTCTGGTTCATCCTTGGAAGGAAGACCACAAGGCAATCCCAGGGCTGTAGGACACGAGAAGATGTCCCAAGGCATTCGAGAAGCAAGAAAGGTCAGTCTTGTTCCATATGGTTCTCAGGGAAACTGCACAGACACCCCGTTCCCAGGAGTGAACTCACGTGAGTCCCCCTATCTGTCTTGTTGCTAATAGGAAGTGGATTAGTTCAGTCAGTGAGTTTGGCCTGGTATATGAACCTAGCCAATGGGAAGGAACTTTCCGGGAGATGATAAGAGCACGGAGAATCCAGCTGGATCAAGGCCAAAGGCATTTATCACACACAGCATCTGGTTTCCCATAGTGGAGATCCAAACACTTGTGGAAGCCCTGTGAGAAATGACCCATCTCTGTGCCCCAATCAGCAGGCTATGGGTCTCCACAGTCCAGTGGTGGGTTTCAAATTTTTTTCGAACCTACTCTGTGGGTGTGGCCTCCTTTGTGGGAGTGGCTTGCCGGCCATGTGACCGGATGGGAGTGGCTTGCCAGCCATGTGTTTTCTTTCTTTCTTTCTTTCTTTCTTTCTTTCTTTCTTTCTTTCTTTCTTTCTTTCTTTCTTTCTTTCTTTCTTTCTTTCTCCTTCTCTCTCTCTCTCTCTCTCTCCTTCCTTTTGTCTCTCTGTCCCTTTTTCCTTTTTTTCTTTCATCTCTCTCTCCCTTTTTCTTTCTTTTTTTCTTTCTTTCTTTCTTTCTTTCTTTCTTTCTTTCTTTCTTTCTTTCTTTCTTTCTTTCTTTCTTTCTTTCTTTCTTCCTTTTTCTCTCTTTCTCTTTCTCTCTCTTTGTGAGTCTGTCTGTCTGTCTGTCTGTGTGTGTGTGTGCGTTTGTGTCTCAGTGGTGGGTTTCAAAAATTTTTCGAACCTACTCTGTGGGTGTGGCCTCCTTTGTGGGAGTGGCTTGCCGGCCATGTGACCGGATGGGAGTGGCTTGCCAGCCATGTGTTTTCTTTCTTTCTTTCTTTCTTTCTTTCTCCCTCCCTCCCTCCCTCCCTCCCTCCCTCCCTCTCTCTCTCTCTCTCTCTCCTTCCTTTTGTCTCTCTGTCCCTTTTTCTTTTTTTTCTTTCATCGCTCTCTCACTTTTTCTTTCTTTTTTTCTTTTTTATTTCTTTCTTTCTTCCTTTTTTTCCTCTTTCTCTTTCTCTCTCTTTGTGAGTCTGTCTGTCTGTATGTGTGTATGTGTGTGTGTGTGTGTGTGTGTCAGTGGTGGGTTTCAAAAAATTTTGGAACCTCTTCTGTAGGTGTGGCCTGCTTTCTGGTGGAACCTCTTCTAACTGGTTCAGTAGATTTGACGCACCGAATTGGTGCGAACTGGTAGGAACCCACCTCTGCCACAGTCATCCTTCTCTTCTTAGCTGCTTCATATATTTGATAGCCTTTGATACGTTTGTTCTCTATGAACGGGTCTTAGAATAGGATAGGATAGGATAGGATAGGATAGAATAGAATAACAGAGTTGGAAGGGACCTTGGAGGTCTTCTAGTCCAACCCCCTACCTAGGCAGGAAACCCTACACCACTTCAGACAAATGGTTACCCAACATCTTCTTAAAAACTTCCGGTGTTGGAGCATTTATAGCTCCTGGAGGCAGGTTGTTCCATTGACTAATTGTTCTAACTGTCTAAGGAAATTTCTCCTCAGTTCTAGGTTGCTTCTCTCCTTGATTAGTTTCCACCCATTGCTTCTTGTTTTGCCCTCGGGTGCTTTGAAGAATAGCTTGACTCCCTCTTCTTTGGGGCAACCCCTGAGATATTGGAAGGCTGCTATCCTGTCTCCCCTAGTCCTTCTTTTCATTAAACTAGACATTCCCAGTTCCTGCAACCGTTCTTCATATGTTTTAGCCTCCAGTCCCCTAATCCTCTTTGTTGCTCTTCTCTGCACTCTTTCTAGAGTCTCCACGTCTTTTTTACATCGTGGTGACCAAAACTGGATGTGATATTCCAAGTGTGGCCTTACCAAGGCCATATAAAGCGGTATTAACACTTCACGTGATCTTGATTCTATCCCTCTGTTGATGCAGCCTAGAACTGAGTTGGCTTTGTTTTGAATGGTCTGTAAGGGACCAATCATCATCATAGCTTGTGTGGTCACAAATTCCACTACTGAACTATTCGTTCCTTTGAACTGCCGCAAATATTCCCCCAGGTGGTTCCTACTTTTAATAAGATTTCCCAAAATGGCAAAAAGGATTGCCTTCTTTCAATTCTTCCCTGGCGGTTAAAGACCAAAGAAGAAAGATAAAGTCATTTATCAAAGGATCTCCCACGTCAAACGTCTTCAAATTGTTTTGGTATCCCCAATAATACCAACAATTTCTCTACCTTGGCAACTTTAAGGTTTGTGGACTTCAGCTCCCAGAATTCCCCAGCTGGCATGTTTTAAGATGGGTGAACTTCAGCTCCCAGAATTCCCCAGGCAACATATTTTAAGATGGACAGACTTCATCTCCCAGAATTCCCCAGCAGGCATGTTTTAAGATGGGTGAACTTCAACTCCCAGAATTCCCCAGGCAACATGTTTTAAGATGGACGGACTTCAGCTCCCAGAATTCCCCAGCAGGCATATTTTAACATGTATGGACTTCAACTTCTAGGCTCTAAACAACCTTTTTCGGTTTCATGGCTTTCAGAAGTGGACATAATATTTCAAGTGTAACCTCACTACTGCAGTGCAGTAGTATCTTGTGTGTAGATACTACTGTACTGTGACCGCAGGCAACTCACCATGTCCTACTCAACTCTCTGTAGCCAACTCACCATGAGAAAAGGCGGCATAGCCAACTTGCCACAGGACAACTTGCCACAGCAAAGTCCACACAGGATACCACTTACATAAAAGACAATTTAAGAAGTACTAAAAAGTTTAAAAAGTAGAAGACAGAGCAGGTTAAAACACAACACACACTCAACCGTAATGGGGCTGGACCTCATTCAAGAGGTCAACAGCCCCAGGCCTGCCGGAAAAGCCAGGTCTTAATAGACTTTTTGAAGGCTGCGAGAGTGGGGAGGGTCCGGATCTCTGGGGGTAGATCGTTCCATAGGGCCGGAGCAGCTACAGAGAAGGCTCTCCCCCGAGGAGCCGCCAAACGACATTGTCTAGTTGACGGCACCCGGAGAAGGCCCACCTTGTGCGATCTTATTGGACGCTGGGAGGTATGTTGCAGGAGGCGGTCACGGAGATATCCAGGTCCTAGGCCATGTAGAGCTTTAACTTAAATACAACAAAATTGGTAAATACAATGAAAAGTGAAGTGAAGTAAAAAGTAAAGTAAAGTAAAAAGTGAAGTGAAGTGAAAGTAAAGTGTGCCGAATTCAATATTTGGTAGCCCGGAAGCATTTTTATATACACAATAACAATTTTTTATTGTTGCTGTCTATTTTATCTTCTTCTCCAGGGATGATATCTTTTCTGAAGGAGGGCCGAATGTCAGCCTCTACTTTCCTTGCTTGCTTTCGGCTGCCATAAGAACGGGGAGGGTGGGGGCATGGTATTGGGGAAGGGAATTATATTGTGGCAGGTAACAATTTCCCGCGTGGAGTTTCTGTGACGTTGTCCTGCAGGGAATTGCTGCATTGAGATGGCTGTGTTGAGTTGGCCATGGTGAATTGTCCCATTCTGGAATAGCTACATAAATTCTACCAAGGCATCCGTGTTGACCTGGAGAATCTCAAAACAGAATAGGGAGTGTGAAGGCATCCCTGTAACTGGGATTCCTTCCAGAGGGCATGTGATTTTCTGGCTTCTTTCCTCTCACAAGCCGGTTTTGGCGGTGACATCGTTGGCTAAGTTTAGAGTTTATGTACAGTGTGAAACTGGGAAGTTGCTGATTTCCAGATAATGAACTGAAAGGGCCTTTTTTGACATCCTGTTGAGCCTCTTCCAATTCTTGCTTAATACTTTTGCAAGAAAGAAAAAAATCAAGGAAGGAAAGAAGGAAAGAAAGATTCAATCAATCAATCAAACTCAATTGAGAGGGGGGAAGGAAGGAAGGACGGAAGGAAGGAAAGAAAAAGAAAGAAGGAAAAAGAAGGAAAGAAAGAAGGAAAGAAAGAAACATTTAATCAATCAAGTTAATTGAGAGAGAAGAAAGGAAGGAAAGAAAGAAGGAAAGAAGGAAGGATTGAAAAAAGAAAGATTCAATCAATCAACTAAATTGAAAGGGGGGAAGGAAGGAAGGAAGGAAGGAAGGAAAGAAAAAGGAAAAAGAAGGAAAGAAAGAAGGAAAGAAGGAAGGAAAGAAAGAAAGAAGGAAAGAAAGAAAGAAACATTCAATCAATGAAGTTAATTGAGAGAGAGAGAGAGAGAAGAAAGTAAGGAAGGAAGAAAAGAAAGAAAGGAAGGAATTATTCAATCAACCAATCTATCAACTGAATTGAGAGAGAGAGAGAAGGAAGGAAGGAAGGAAGGAAGGACAGAAGGAAAGAGAAAGAAAGAAGGAAAAAGAAGGAAAGAAAGAAACATTCAATCAATCAAGTTAATTGAGAGAGAGAAGAAAGTAAGGAAGGAAAGAAAGAAGGAAGAAAGGAAAGAAAGAAAGGAATGATTCAATCAACCAATCTATCAACTAAATTGAGAGAGAAGGAAGGAAGGAAGGAAGGAAGGAAGGTACTCAGAACTGCTCACCAAATGTTAGATGTGATCACATTTATATAAGGGCATTTTAATATTCATTTCATGTACACATAATTATGATTATGTTTATATCTCTTATCTAATTCATGCTTGAAGTAATAAATAAATAAAAATAAAAATTATCCCTAATAGTGTGTTGGCTTTTCTGTTTTTTTACAGCTTAGGGCTCCTGTGTCAAACGTCTCTCTTTGAACAATTTATCACTGAAAGTTAAGTAGTCCTCAACTTTGAACCATCCATTTAATGACCATTTGAAGTTAGGATGGTGCTGAAAAATGTGACGGATGACCAGTCCTCCCACTTATGACCAATGCAGGATCCCATTGTTCCATGGTCAGAATTCAGCTGCTTGGCAACCCTCACGTGTTTCTGGTGGCTGAAGCATCCCATGGTCATACGGTTCCCATGTGCGATTTTCCCAGCCAACGTCCATCAAGCAGAGTCAACAGGGGAAGCCAGATCTGCTTAATGACAACGTGATTCACTTTACAACTGAAGCAATTCACTTAACAACCATGTCCCCCAAATCAGGTGTGAGACTCCATTAACAACCCCACTGGTTTAACAACAGAAATTCCGTCCCAATTGAGATTATAAATTGAGTTTATCATTATAGAGCCGAGGTGGTGCAGTGGTTAAATGCAGCACTGCAGGCTACTTCAGCTGACTGCAGTTCTGCAGTTCGGCTGTTCAAATCTCACTGGCCCAGGGTTGACTCAGCCTTCCATCCTTCCGAGGTGGGTAAAATGAGGACCCGGTTTGTTGTTGGAGGCAATATGCTGACTCTGTAAACCGCTTAGAGAGGGCTGAAAGCCCTATGAAGCGGTATATAAGTCTAACTGCTATTGCTATTGCTATTGCTATTGCTATTGCTATTGCTATGTATAGGCAATTTTGGTTTCTGGGTCCGTGTAGCAATTATTTGAAGTTATGAAACATTGAACAAATAACTTTACATCTGGAGGAGTTCAACTTGATATAGAGGAGAAAAAGAAAATCTAAATACTATCGCAGACATCCAGAAGTAGCTAAGACTGAGAGAAATCACAATAAGAATCTGAGGAGGCTTTTATTTTTATTAAATACAATTTATTTTATAAAATGCATATAAAATCCAACGTATAAAAATATAAAAAGATTTACGCCATTGAAGGATTCATAATTTTTCACACAGTCACATAAAACATGAGAGCTGGCTCCAAACACATCTTTGCTTGGCACCACTTTCAGTCAAAAGTGAGAATCCTCTTGCCTTGGCCCAAAATAAATATATTATTATTAATAATATTATTAATTATTATTATTATTATTATTAACATCATCAAGAACAACAAACAAGAGTCTAAGAATATTCTAGTGCGGAAGCTCCCAAAAAACGTAAGTCCCAAATTTCGGACAAAATACATTCCATTTAAATTCTAAGGCACAATCGTCTTTTCTTTTAAGTTTAGGAAGTCGGTGGAAGATCTCAGCCCATTTAGATTGAATCTGACCCTGATTCCTTCCTAATATACCTTCCTCATCTCCCTGCCATCTCCAGAACTCCAACGATGGGATAATTATTGGGGCGAAGGTTCCTCCAGGTTTTTACAGCTGGCTCTTTCCAAAGTTAGAAAGTTTTGGCCTTCTCAACCATCCATCTAAGAGGCTCGGATAGTGAGAAGGTCGAAGAAGTGGAGAAGAAAGAGGGGTAAACCTCCTAGCCTTAAAAAAGAAAAACATCTCCATTTGGAGAGAAGGAGTTGGACCAGGAATCTATGCCAAACAATTTTAAAAAGTGAAGTTTTCAAAAGGACTATCCACGTTTCCCTGAAAATAAGAACAGGGTCTTATTTTCTTTCGAACCCCGAAATTATTATCCGGGGAGGTCTCATTTTCAGGGAAACAGGGTAGTTATTGCAGAACCAACCAAGGTACCACCTTTGAAAAAAAAACTATTTATCTATTTATCTGTTTGTTTTTAAAAGTAGTTCTTTTGTCATTTGTATCTCGGGTTATCCTAAGATACAGGAGGAGTTCAAGCAAACTAAATTCTCAGTAGCGAGGGAGCCCAGGAAACTGTGTCCTCACCACCTGATTAACCATGTCAGTTACGAATCCGGGGGCTGCATTCATACAACATACTAAACCACCATTGGATTTTATATCCTGGCTAGTTTTGGTTTTCTCTGGTGGCCCAGCATGCAGCGGGGTTTTAATTTCAGACAGCCCCAAGTCTTGTGCAAAGCTAGAAAAAATGGTGAATTTGGTCCTAAAGGCCAAACATGGTTTGTGAATGCATCCAAATTATAGATTAGAAGCTGTTTAAGTACACAGCTAACCTATTTAAAGGTGAAATTGCATGAATGGAATCAACACATTCATTTCGTCCAGAATCCACCAGTTCGCTTGGAAAAAAAAATTCATTTTTCCATTACAGTTTTGCTCTGCTTACATTTTTCTATAGTTTCCCTTTTTGTGCTGGGGCTGGGGTTAGACTTAGGGTTAGCTGGGATTATTCTATCTCTCAAAATTTGGAATTATTGCACCTTTTCTTTCCATCTCTCTCTCTCTCTCTCTCTCTCTCTCTCTCTCTCTCTCTCTCTCTCTCTATCTATCTATCTATCTATCTCTATCTCTCTCTCTTTCTCTCTCCTCCCCCCCCATTCTCTCTCTCTCAATTTTAGTGCACACTTAGGCATAGTTTAAAACAACATTCTTTACATAAAAATTTGCAGGCAAAATACTGAAAGACAAAAAAAAAACCTCTTCGAACCGGAGAGAAGTCTCGGAATATTGCTTTTTTTTTTTTTTAAAGAGAGAGATAATAAATAATAGTAGAACATTCAAAGCATTTTCGATCATTTCCACAACAGTCCTGTGAGGTAGATCGGCACTGTTATTTATCATAAAATATGTGTGTGCGGCTGGGAAAGAGAAATCTAAGAAGGCACTTAGTTGGTTGGCAACCAAAGCGGCTTCTACCGTTCAGCTCCTGGACCAGATAGGAATTCTGAATTTCCAAGTATGCTGGACTCAGCTATCATGGCCAGTAGTGAAGGAAGCCGGGTGTTTCTGGAGATTCTCCATCATCCAGGTCACGGCTGTGTCCCAAAGATGCTTTTTCAAGTGGCAACTGGACTTGAAGACGTCTTGCTTCTCAGCACATTCTGGACAGAGAGGACCGCTGGTTTGAAGGCTCCGCACCCCTTTGCACTACTCAGGGCACAGGAAAACCTCCTAATACCTTCAGTGGCTCTCAGAGAGAGTACTAACAACCAGAGGATCTTCCGTTTCCCAGCCCTTCAGTCAGAACAGAAGGAGCTTCTTGGAGGAGAAGCGAAAGGTCTTTGTGGGAAAACGAAGTCCAGTGTCCCCTTGAAAATGCACCTTTAGGGAAGGGAAGCTGAGGGTTACAAACGTCACGGTTTGAGAACAAGGTCCCATGAGGAGAGGACAGCTCTCCAAATGAATGTTGGTGACAATCGTTTTGATTTTTGGGGGAAATGCTCATTTGAACCCCAAACAATTCAAAAATGTGTCACCCAACACTGTAAAAAAAATATCTTTTTTTAAGGGATGGATTCTGGCAGCCACAAGACTAGCTTTTCAAACTAGCCAGCAGTAAACTATTATGTGGGGTTGTGTGTGGGTGTACAGACACAACCAACAATATCTCTAATACAGAACAATAAAATAATAACATTAGATATTATCATGAAAATACATCCAATAAACTATTATTAAACTATTATTAAATTAAACTAGACATCAACTAAACAAGGAATAGTCCAATTTCCAAAATGCCTGAGGCTTTGGGAAGGTTTTTCGCCCTGCAGAAAAGGGCTATTAAAATTATTCCTGCGGTTAGCAGAAAAATGTTAATTCTCATCCTTTCATCCCAACCTTCGTTTATATTTAGATATACGTACATCTCTATATAAGTACATCTCCTTGATTTTCATTGTCCTTTAAGTATTTGTTAAGGTGCTGGACTCTCTGGCTCTTTTAAGAGGAATAAAATAAAATAGGAAAGCAGACAGAGAGGTCGGATTTTTGTGTGTCACACAACCCTGAGATGCAAATAAATACTCTGGTGTTTCCACCGCTTAAACTGGGTGGAAAAAACAATTTCAAGACAAGCTAGTGGCTGAGAAGTTGAAATTACAGGAGAAGTCCTCCGTCTCCAGCGGGATTCCTTCTTCTCTGTATGAAAAGAGGAGATGGGAAGGAGGTCCAGAAGAAAGAGAAGGAGATAGGAGATAGGAAATAGTAGGAGAAGGAGAAGGTGAAGGAGAAGAAGAAGGAGGAGGAGAAGGATGAGAAGAAGGAGAAGAAGAAGATGATGATGAAGGAGAAGGAGAAGAAGGAGAAGATGATGAAGAAGGAGAAGGAGGAGAAGGAGAAGGAGAAGATGATGATGAAGAAGGAGAAGAAGAAGGAGGAGGAGAAGGAGAAGATGATGATGAAGAAGGAGGAGGAGGAGGAGGAGGAGGAGAAAGAGGAGAAGAGGAAGAGAAGGAGAAGGAGGATCGGACCAGGGTGGACAGTTCAGCATCAAGTCTGCTTGTGACGACAATGTCCCAAAGCTTGTGCTGCATGCCGGATGACCTTTGTGTATTTCCGGAGTATTTGGCAACCTTTCTGCTTTTTCTCAAAGGTGTCGGTGCTGGAATGATTGCCATAGGTCACATCCACGTGGTTGACTTTGTACTTGGAGCAGAGCAGGCACGTGAGGTTGGAGAGTAGGCCAGCCGTGTGGTTGTTGGTATTTCTGAGCCTCCGTAGCAAGTCTTCTTTGGAATCAATGCTGTCGAAGCTCTCTTGGTCTTTGGTGATGTTGTCCAAGGAAGCGTTGAAATAGACAAAGATCTTGTAGAGGTTGACCACCCTCTCCTTGTCACTGAGCGAGGCGACGAAGGAAGGAAACTCCTGGTCAGGCTCACAAAACTCATCCAACCTCTTCTTCTCGGTGAAGGGGTGTCCTTGGGTTCTGAGCTGCTCCAGAGAAACAAGAGAACCAAACTTAGCGACGTAAACTTTCATTTCAGAAGACCAAAGACCTTCCCTTTCGGAATACAACCTTGATGCCTGGAGTGTCCAATCACAGTCATCTTAAGACCTGCTGTGGACTTCAACTCCCAGAATTCCCCAGTCAGTGTGGTCTTAAAATGGCCGAGGTTGGGCAATCCTTCCCCCCACGTTGGCATCCATGCTTGGAGAATGAAACATGTTGAAAACATTCAAAATCCACATGCCATTTTCACCCACCCACCTCCAAAATAAAAGCAGTGATTCCTTTTGGTACAGTAGAATAAGGTAATAACATATAACCTCAACTTTTTTACTTTTATATAATAATAGAATAGAATAACAGAGTTGGATGGGACCTTGGAGGTCTTCTAGTCCAACCCCCTGCTTAGGCAGGAAACCCTACACCACTTCAGACAAATGGTTATCCAACATCTTCTTAAAAACTTCCAGTGTTGGAGCATTCACAACTTCTGGAGGCAACTTCTGTTCCACTGATTAATTGTTCTAACTGTCAGGAAAATTCCTCCTCAGTTCTAAGTTGCTTCTCTCCTTGATTAGTTTCCACCCATTGCTTCTTGTCCTATTCTTGGTTACTACGGAGAGTAACTCCACATCCTCTCCTTGTGGCAGCCCTTTCAGAATTGGGTATCTCCAATCAGGTCTCCTCTTAGAACAAACTAGAGGTAGCTCTCAACTTAGATTGAGCCCAAAATTGCTTAATTGAGAAATCCAACACCCCCCCCCCTTACGACTTTCTTTTTGCCATATTTAGAATAGAATAGAATAACAGAGTTGGAAGGGACCTTGGTGGTCTTCTAGTCCAACTCTCTGCTTAGGCAGGAAACCCTACACCAGGCCAGACAAATGCTTATCCAACATCTTCTCAAAAACGTCCAGTGTTGGAGCATTCACAACTTCTGGAGGCAACTTCTGTTCCACTGAGTAATTGTTGTAACCATCAGGAAATAACAATTACTAGCTATTTCTATAACAACTAACCTATCTGATCAGTGAAACTCAAAACCAAGCATTCATTTTTTCCCCCCACCTCAAGCACAAAGTCCAGAAGTGGTTTCCAAGTACAGTGATACTGCGGTACTCATCCTTAATGGGCTCCGGGAGGCGCAATGAGTACCAAAAAACAACGAGTAACAAACACTTTCCACCCATGAGGAACACTGTAGTTAGTCACAAGGCAGCCAACCCAAACGAGTCCTATCTTGTAGGTTGTGTACCACACAAATGATGGGTACCAAGGTACCACCGTAGAAACAAAATTATTTGCGTTCTTTTCTTTAATCAAAGCCAATCAATTTAGCTAACTCCATCAACTTTGGGTCTATGGAGTTTCTCCATCATCCAGCTCACGGTTCTCCCAACGGCGCTTTTTTCCAGGAGGCAACTGGGCCTTTCTTGTTTTTTTTCTTTGAATATGTTTCGCTTCTCATCCAAGAAGCTTCTTCAGTTCTGACCGGATGGTGGGAAATGGAAGGATGGATACTCCTTGCAGACAGCTGGTCATTTGCATCCTTTTTAGGGTTCCACCACAAAAACGCGTTCGACTAAAGTGCGCTCGACGAAACCGCGTAGCTGACGTCATCACAGGGCGACAACAGCGCAGAGACAGAAACACGCTGTAAACGCTAAACCTAAAATTAACACCTAAACCTAACCCCTCTAAACCTAATCCTAAACCTAACCCTAAATCTAACCCTTAACCTAACCCTAAACCTAATCCTAACCCTTAACCTAACCCTAGCCCTAAACCTAATCCTAACCCTTAACCTAACCCTAACCCTTAACCCTAAACCTAAACCTAAACCTAAACCTAACCCTTAACCTAACCCTAAACCTAACCCTAAAGCTTCTTTCTCCGCGTTCGCTGTTGTCACCCTGTTGATGACGTCAGCGACGCGGTTTAATCGGGCATGCTTTAGTCGAGCCCGGTTTTGTTGTGCCACACCTTTTTAGCATGCCGTTAAGGTCACCTAGAGGTTTATCTACCTCCAAGCGGCCTCAATGACCTTCTGCAAGGATGCAAATGACCAGCTGTCTGCAAAGAGTATAAATCCTTCCATTCCCCACCATCCGGTCAGAACTGAAGAAGCATCTCGGATTTCATTTCATTTCATTTATTGAATTTCTATGCCGCTCAATCCCGGAGGACTCCGGGCGGCTTACAGAAATGAAAAAAAAATTAAAAAGAATTATTAAAAACAATGGGACACAACAAAGTTAAAAAGGAACACAACAGGAACACCCAATCAGGAGGGGGCTGGACCTCAATCAAGGGGTCAACAGCCCCAAGCCTGCCGGAAAAGCCAGGTTTTAATGGCTTTGCGAAAGGCCATGAGAGTGGGCGGGGCCCGGATCTCTGGGGGCAGCTCATTCCATAGGGCCGGAGCGGCAACAGAGAAGGCCCTACTCCTAGGCGTCGCCAGCCGGCATTGTCTCTCTGAAGGCACCCGGAGAAGGCCCATCCTGTGCAATCTTATTGGTCTAAAGGAGGGATGAGAAGCAAAACGTTTTTGAGGAAAATAAAAAAACAAGAAAATCCAGTTACCTCCTGAAAAAAAAAAACACTTTTAACCATCAACTTTTGCGCTCATTCGTCCATTGTGGAACTCAACGTGTCCATCCTTCCATTTCGGAGGACGAAAGGGCATAAATTTACGACTGTAACTCCGGTTGACAGTCATAAGTCAAGGCCGACCAGTACTTAGGATACCAACAGAGACCACTTACATAATTCTCAAACAATGCCGGAGCCGACAGGTTCAGATGTGACACCAGACACCTCACTTGGTCGAAAACAGGATGCTTGCAAGGCCGAACGTCGTGACACATGGAATTGTTGCTGTGTTGGTGCAAAGGTCTCCCTGATGAGAGCTTGCAGTGTGCGATCAACAGCACGGAGATAACTCCTGGTTGGAAAACAAAGCAGAGGTGGCAAATTTTAGTAAGAGAACCAAAAAGCAGGTGAGGCTCACAAGCTTTAGAATAGAACAACGGAGTTGGAAGGGACCTTGGAGGTCTTCTAGTCCAACCCCCTGCTTAGGCAGGAAACCCTACACCACTTCAGACAAATGATTATTCAACATCTTCTTAAAGATTTCTAGTGTTGGGGCATTCACAACTTCTGAAGGGAAGCTGTTCCATTTATTAATTGTTCCCACTGTCAGGAAATTTCTCCTCAGTTCTAAGTTGCTTTTCTCCTTGATTAGTTTCCACCCATCACTTCTTGTCCTGCCTGAAGGAGCTTTGGAGAATAGCTTGACTCCCTCTTCTTTGGGGCAACCCCTGAGATATTGGAAGATTGCTATCATGTCTCCCCTCGTCCTTCTTTTCATTAAACTAGATATATCTGCAACCGTTCTCCATATGTTTTAGTCTCCAGTCCCCTAATCCTCTTCGTTGCTCTTCTCTGCACTCTTTCTAAAGTCTCCACATCTTTTTTACATTTTATCTCACTCTGTTGTCGTTTTCCCACCTTCGGTCCTGATATTTTGCCACTGTTTACAATATTTTTTAAAAAAGAAAAACCGCCTTTGCATTTTGACTTAAGTCACATACTTCGTAGAACTTAAAGTGAAATATTTACCCCTAACCATTTTTTTGGGGGGGGACTGGCAAAATTTCCTAGATAAGTCAGGCAGACAGGAAGCTGCTTCGAACCACCGCTTTCTCCTTTGCGCAGAACTGCAAGGAGTTCACACATACAAGCAAAACGGAGCAGTTTCATGTCAGAACAGACATAAAAGGGGACGGGTGCGTGACCCATTCAATTGTAACTCCCCCCCCCAACCCGGTGGTCATTAAGCAAACACGAATCCAGTCGTAAATGCAGCCTTACTGCCAAACATCCAATGTTCGTTCACATGAACACGGAAGGGGCCCAGCCATTGATATTTTGAAACCTAGGCCTTAAGAAGCCCCCTTTTTCCAGATTTGGTCATAACTTTTGCTAAGTTGCTAAGTGGACAGACATAAAACAAGAACTTGTCTCTACCTCGTTCCTGAGCCTCACTCCCATTCCATCAGCCACTCTGCAACTAGCCAACCAGGCCGAATTAAGATTTAAAAGCGTTGCTCTTAAGGATACGCTGGGGTTTTGATCCGCGTCTTGGCTTGGATCCGAGTCAAGATACAGAATTTCAGAGTTGGAAGGGACCTTGGAGGTCATCTAGTCCAACCCCCCCTACTCAAGCAGGAGACAACCCCCCCCTCTAGATCATTTCAGACAAATATCTGTCCAATCTCTTCTTGAAACCCTCCAGTGATTACGCAATCACCACGCCTGGAGGCGAGCCTGATCAATGTGTTGATTAACTGATGAATCGTTCTCACAATGTCAATAAATTTCTCCTTAATTCTAGATCGGATCCCCTTCGGACAAGGTATCTACCTTACATCTCGTGCTTTGGATAGCAAGTCAATCTCCTCTTCTCTACCAGCCCCTCAATTTGGCTCAAAACTCAATTTGCACCTCGTTTCACCCACGTAACACCTATCCACCGCGAGCTGCACTGGCTGCCTGTTGATCTCCGGGTGCGCTTCAAGGCGCTAGTCGTCACCTACAAAGCCCTTCATGGTATTGGATCTGGGTACTTGAGAGACCGCCTGCTGCCAATTACCTCCTCTAGACCAATACGATCCCATAGATTAGGCCTCCTCCGAATTCCATCAGCCGGCCAATGTCGCTTGGAACTACCCGGAGGAGAGCCTTCTCGGTGGCTGCTCCGACCCTCTGGAACGAACTCCCCGTGGAGATTCGTACCCTCACCACCCTCCAGACCTTCCGCATTGCCCTTAAAGCCTGGCTGTTCCGACAGGCCTGGGGCTAAAGACTTCAACCCCACTCGAATGGTATGACTGTTGTGCTTTTTTAACGGTGCATTGTCTTTATGTCTGTAACTTGTCTGTTCTTCCCTTCCCCTTGAATTGTGAGCCGCCCTGAGTCCCCCCAGGGAAAAGGGCGGCATACAAATAAAGTAAACTAAAAAACTAAACTAAAACTAAACTAACTAAACTAAAAACATCGGACATAGAAGGTGGAATAATAGATCTATTAGAGTCCAAACCTTTGTTTCGATCCTAATGACAGAATAATAGAGTCGGAAGGAACCTTGGGAGGTCTTCTAGTCCAACCCCACCCTGTTCCAGCAAGAGACCCCCCCCCCACATACCATTCCAGACAAATACCTATCCTGCCTCTTCTTAAAAACCTCCCAGGGATGGGAGCCCCCACAGCTTCTGGAGGTTCTACTCGGGCCCCGCAGTTGTGTCGAGAAACAGCTGAGGCCGCTCTAAGCATCACATCGCTGATTTCGTGCGCCCCGTCGATTTGATAGGCGACCAAGAACACAAGAAGAGTCACAAAGAGGGGATTTGATATGTTTGCCCTGGAAAAAAAACCTCCTCCCAACGGATGCTTAGCAGAACTCTAGCCTCCAGCAACGCAGAAGGATGATGAAGCAGAAGAGAGATGGAAGAAGTCCAGAAAAAGAAGAGAAGGTGTCTCCCCCCACACACGCACACAAAAAAAAGCAAGATTTCTGGAGGACAAAACAGAAGAAGAAAAAGATCCCAGCCAGGATTTTTAAAAAATAAAATAAAATAAAATAAACAACAGGGCATCTAGCAGAATTTTCAGTCTGGGCATGTCCCTCCACAAAGACAGGCACACACCTCTCTCTCTCCGGAGAAAGTGGATTGCACAAAACCCAGGGAATTCTGACACTCCGGGTTGTGATCTAGAGGAAGAAAACAGACTGGGAGAAAGGTTGCGCGGTGATGAAACCCACAAGCTGGAAACTGCAATCCAGCAGGCGTTACATCACACGGCACCATGTGGTTGTTTTTTGCTAAGGCTGCAACGACAGGAAGGAGAATGCAAAGCTGTTTAAGTTTGGATTTGAAGGCAAAACCTTAAAGAGGGGGGGGCCTTCTTGAACCCTCAGTCTGCTGAGAACATGGCCCCCCATTTGGGTTTTTGACCGTTGAGGTTTGCCTTTCAGAAAGGCCTGCCCACATTGGCTAAAGCGCACCGACCTGTTCTGTAAAAAACAGATACCAAAGTATGCTCCTTCCATTGAAGGTGACTTCTTTCATAGCATCTAAAACTCCCCCCTTTTTTATGACCCCCCCGGTAATCCCTTAATTTGTGGTCGAATCAGGGTGACTGGATGGAGCTGAGCATTTACTGGCTGGATGCCCTTCCTGAAGCCTATGCGGAGTTCACAGCAGATATCTTTTTTTCCCGCTTCTCGCCTTTTCTTTCGTTTCTTTCACAGGTAGCAAAATAGGCAAGCATATAGATCGAGTTAATAAATAAGTGAAGAGCATAGAGTTGGAAGGGAACTAAGAGGTCATCAAGGCCAACCCCCTGCCCTGGATGACGATCCATCTCTGTCAACAACTTCCAAGGGAAAGGGAAGGAAGCCGTGACATATTCCACTCTGGCTGGCAGCTCTTAGTAGCCAGCAGCCTCTTCCTGATTTCTAATCTGTATTTGCATCCTTGAAATTTCATCCCGTTGATGCTTCCTGCGATCGAGAAGAAGGAGGCCTGCCTGAGGCCACCCAACTGCCTTTCCCTCTAAAGGTAACACTTGAACCCACCACTTTCCATTTCTAACCTGATGCTTCTACCCCAAACTGGCCTTACCTCATTCTTACTTGCACACCCCCTCCCCAATTTTTCTTTGAAAAGCAACGCTTGCTAAGAAAAGCAGCTCTTTGATTGGTGAAGCAGATATTTTCCAGCCAATCCGGAACAGGCAAAAAGAAAACATTTCAAAAACTTTGGATTAAATGCCCACATTTAGCCAAATGAGGCATAAGAGAAAGGAATAATGCGAATGTTTGAAATTGGTTCATTCCAGCTGCATACCTTGACAAGGTTCAATGGCAATCTGAAAACAACAGTCAAAACTTGGGAGGGGAAAAAAATTGGATTCATTATTGTCATTATTATTTTTACCTGCTACGAGAGATCTCATTGAAAGTTGCATCCTAGTGTGACGTAACAGCTGCTTGCAGAAGAGTTCATTCATAAAAGTGATGCCTAGAAAGGAACGTCGTGACTGGTTATATACCGAATGAGACAGGGGGAGGGAAGTTGAGATCATTAATTACTTGGGCTGGGGGGGGGGGAATATTTCTCCACACACCCCCCTCCTTTGCATTTTTTAAAATACTTAAAAGCACACTTCAGAAACCAAGAAAGCCAGCTTCATGCTTACATCACGGGTGACTCAGCATAGGGGGGAAAAAAAAAATCCCCCCCACACACAAACAGACACACACACACACACACACACACACACACACAAACAATCATTTCACAACAGTGGAGTGGAAAAATAAAGGGGTGACACATCGCCCCCTGCTGGCTTTGTACGATTATTAATTATTATTATTTATTTATTTAATTTAGGCCATAAGAATAGACGAATTTCCGTGCAATAAAAAAAAGATGGAGAAGATGGAATGAATACAAGGAACCATCCAGAGGTTTAGAGTTGCTCCACCTTGGATGTTCTGGCCTATTTTTTTTTTAAAGTCAGAATAGAGTCGGAAGGGACCTTGTGAGGTCTACTAGACCAACCTCCTGTTCCAGGAGGAGACCCTATACAATTCCAGACAAATGGCTGTTCTTAAAACCTTCAGTGATGGAGCAGCCACAACTTCTGGAGGCAAGCTGTTCCACTGGTTAATTGTTCTCACGGTCAGCAAATTTATTCTTAAGATCACAGAATCCTAGGGCTGGAAGGGACCTTGGAGGTCTTCTAGTCCAACCCCCTGCCCAAGCAGGAAACCCTGTCCCATTTCAGACAAATGGCTGTCCAGTCTCTTCTGGAAAACCTCCAGTGATGAAACCTTCAGTGACCCACAACTTCTGGAGGCGGGTGGTTCCACTGGTTAATTATTCTCACTTTTTTGGTAGATATTCTTGACTTGTCCAAAAGCCAAAGTTTGCAAACCTTTCGGGGAGAGTTTTCAAAGAGACCTTGAAAATGATTTGAAAGGAAGGATGTTTTTCTTTTTTAAAAAAAAGAAGAAGAAGACAGCGGAGAGGCTGATAGGAAGTCAATTTCAGGTTTTAGATGGAGGCTTCTTGGAACAGATGATCATCCAATAGAAGAGAGAACCATATTTGGTCGCCTATTTAGATGCGAAGAGAGTCGTTACGAAAAGAATATTCTGTGCCATTGTTTCTCAGCTCCCAACAACTTTAAGAGGTGCGGATTTACAACTCCCAGAATTCCCCCAACACCGGCTTGGTTTAAGATATGTGGATTTTAGTTCCCAGAATTCCCCAACCAAAAGTCAGGGAATTAAAAATCCAGACACTTTTCTACAGAGTCCGGACCTTTTGAAGTCTCTCTTCAGTTGAATGTTGTCCTGGACAACAATGTGATAAATAGCCCTTTGGATGTCATATGTCCACCCAAAAGAATCCCCCCCCCTGGCTATTTTATGTTCTGTAACAATTCTTACCTTTTTTGAACGAAAAGTTAGTGTGGTCAGTGCTAAGAATTCATATCTTTCTCGTTCCCTTCTCCACCCCTCTTTCTTCCTCTCTCTGTCTCTTTCTCTCTCTCTCTCCCTTTCTCTCTGTTTCTCTTCCCCCCCTTATTTTCTCTCCCCCCTCTCTCCCTTTCTCTCTCTTTCTTCCCCTTCTCTGTCTCTCTCTCTTTCTCTCTCTCTCTCCCTTTCTGTCTCTGTTTCTCTCTCTTCCCCCCTCTCTTTCTTTCTCTTCCCCCCTGTCTCTTTCTCTCTGTGTCTCTTTCTCTCCCTTTGTCTCTGTTTCTCTCTCTTTCCCCCTCTCTTTCTCTCTCTCTTTTATATCTCTCCCCCTTTCTCTCTGTCTCTGTCTCTTTCCCTCTCTCTCTCCCTTTCTCTCTGTCTCTCTGTTTCTCTCTTTCCCCCTCTTTCTTTCTCTTCCCCCCTCTCTCTCTGTCTCTTTCTCTGTGTCTTTCTTTCTCTCCCTCTCTTTCTATTTCTCTCCCTCTCTGTCTCCCCTTCTCTCTGTGTCTCTGTCTCTCTCTTTCCCCCTCTCTTTCTCTTCCTCTCTCCCTCTCTCTGTCACTATCTCTTTCTCCCTTTCTTTCTCTCTTTCTCTCTGTCTATCTCTCTTTCACTCTCTCTCTTTCTCGCCCTCTCTTTCTTCCTCTCTCTCTCTCTCTCTCTCTCTCAAGAATTTATGCCGTTGGTATGTGATGCAATATAGATATTTACAAAAGAGGTTTAACTAAATTAGATTGGGGGGGGGTGCAAGGCACACCCTTTTAGGTATATTTCTTAGACATTAGTCAGCGGTTTTGTATTTACCCACCAGAGAAAAGAGAAGATCTCTTCTCTTGACAATTCACAGCCAGGAGTTTCTCTTCACTTTTTTTCTTGTCAAATACATTCCCAGTCTTCAAACCTTCAGGCTGCATTCAGACAACCTACCTAATAAGTCGAGTGAAACATGCTAGGTTTGGTTTGCGTGTGAATGTTGGCTGGCTGTCGTGACCACAGGGAGTCCTCGACTTATAACCAATCGTTTTAATGACTGCTGAAAGTTACGATGGTGCTGGACAAAGTGACCTACAAACTGGTCCTTGCATTTACAACTGTCAATCAAGTCCCTGCGGTCAGGTGATCGAAATATGGGCACTTGGCAATTCACATGTTCATGTTTACAATGGTTGAAACACCCCGGGGTCGTGTCTGTGACTGTCATTTAAAACAAGCTTGCCAGCCAGCGTCTGAAGAGCAAAATCACAGGGTAAGCCAGATTCGTTTAAGGTAAAGTTTCCCCTCGGACACAGGTGCTCGTTGTTCCTGACTCTAGGGGGCGGTGCTCATCTCCGTTTCAAAGCCGGAGAGCCAGCGCTGTCCGAAGACGTCTCCGTGGTCATGTGGCCGGCATGACTCAACTCCCGAAGGAGCACGGAACGCTGTTCTCTTCCCACTAAAGGTGGTTCCTATTTTTCTACTTGCATTTTTTACCTGCTTTCGAACTGCTCGGTTGGCAGAAGCTGGGACAAGTCACGGGAGCTCACTCCGTTACGCGGCGCTGGGGATTCGAACCGCCGAACTGCCGATCACATTTCTGATCGACCAGCTCAGCGCCTTAGCCACTGAGCCACCGCCTCCCTTCAAATTCGTTTAGCAATGGCCTAATTCGCTTAATAACCACCTTGATGTGATGAACAACACTTAACAGGCATCTCGCTTAGCAATATTAAGTTTTGGTGCCAATTTTGCCGGTAAGTAAAGGATTTCCTGTTTCACTCCAGTTCGAAATCTCAGTTGACCTTTGCACCATTTCACTGAATTTCGGCTTTCCTTCCCCGGTGGAAAAGGATGGTGTCTTCAGTTGACATGTCTTGGACAGCTGGTCTGGTTCAATGGTTTAAGTTGCTGGATTAGGAATGGCAAGAAGTAGGATCTGGCTCACCTTCAATGCCAGATGTGACTTGAGCTCAGACATCCAATCTCCATTTTTCTTTTTCTTTTGAAAAGTTTTTTTTAATGTTTAGTTCTCTATATACAATTATAGGTATATATTCACACCGCCGTTATTCTTTTTTTACATTCGTCGTTCTTATGCATTTGTCGTTCCATTTACAGAGTTATAATATACCATTTGGGCGGCTTTGTTTATTATCCCTCGCCTGTTTTGACAGCACTTTCTTTTCCCTTCCTCCCTTCTCTACTTTCTTCCTTCCTCTCTCCTTTCCCTTCCTTCCTTCCCTTACCTCTCCCATACTCCTCTCTCGTTTCCTCCCCTCTCTCCTTCTCTTTCTCTCCCTTCCATCCTCCTCTCCTTCCCCTTCCTTCTTCCCTTATCTTTCTCCTATTCCTACGCTTCCCCTTTCTCCCCTCTCTCCTTCTCTTTCTCTTCCTTCCATCCTCCTTTCCTTCCCCTTCCTTCTTCCCTTACCTCTCCCCTACTCCTCTCTTCCTCTCTCCTTTCCTCTCCTCTCTCCTTCTCTTTCTCTTCCTTCCTCCTCTCCTTCCCTTCCTTCTTCCCTTTCTCCTACTCCTACTCTTCCTCTTCCTCCCCTCTCTCTTCCTCTCCCTTCCATTCTCCTCTCCTTTCCCTTCCTTCTTCCCTTACCTCTCCCCTACTCCTCTCTTCCTCTCCCCCTTCTTCCCTTACCTCTCCCCCTCCTCTCTTCCTCTCCCCCTTCCTCTCCCCTTCTCCTTTCCATCTTCTTCTCCTCACCTCTATCTTCCTTCCCTCCTCTTCCTCTCCTCTTTTCCTTTCTTTCTCTATTGTTGTAGGTGTCTCTTCCAACTCTTAATTTTTATTTTCTTGGGGTGGTATTTCCGCAGACCCAAAGATAATTAAATATCATTTCTTGTTCAGTTTCCAGTTTTCTCTTGGCCACCAAAGATTAGAACTCCTTGGTCCAACCTACGTCAATGGATTGTCCAGGGGTGCAGTAAAAGAGATCGTGCTATGGATGTCACTTTGAACACTTGTACCAATGATGGGATAGAAATAGAAATAAACGAATCCCAAAGTTCCTATCCAAAATGGCCTTGTTGACTAGGAATTCTGGAAGCATCTAATTCTCCAAAGCACCTCCACACAGGACAAGAAGCAATGGATGGAAACTAATCAAGGAGAGAAGAACTAAGGAGGAATTTCCTGACAGTGAGAACAATTAACCAGTGGAACAGAAGTTGCCTCCAGAAGTTGCGAATGCTCTAACACTGGAAGTTTTTAAGAAGAGATTGGACAACTATTTGTATGAACTAGTATAACGTTTCCTGCCTGAGCAGGAGGTTGGACTAGAAGACCTCCAAGGTCCCTTCCAACTCTGTTATTCTGAAGCTGAAATCAATACATATGAGTCTAAGGGAGCCTGCTCTTGTTTCTGGGGTTAGAAATTAAGGTTCTTTTACAAGTAGCTCAAAAACTCACGCAAAGAGGTATTTATGGAAATGCTAGATCCTTCACACTCATCACACGTAATTCCAGCTGTCCTTCAATCAAATGTCAATCTGGAGGACTGTCTTCTAGACCAGGGGTCTTCAAACTGAGCAACTTTAACACTTGTGGACTTCAACACCCAGAATTAAACCTGAATCTATCTAAAATGATCAAAGATCTGGAGACTAAAACATGAAGAACGGCTGCAGGGACTTCACTAGTCTGGTGAAGAGAAGGACCTTCCAGTATTTGAAGGGCTGCTACAGAGAGGAGGAAGGGAGTCAAGCTATTCTCCAAAGCATCTTTGAAGGCCAGACAAGGAAGAATGGATGGAAACTGACCAAGGAGAGATTCAACCTGGAAATAAGGAGGAATTTCTTGACAGTGAGAACTAGATTACCTACAAGGTCCCTTCCAACTCTGTTAATCTGAATCTATCCAAGATGATCAAAGACCTGGAGGCTCAAACCTATGAAGAACGGCTGCAGGAACTGGGCATGGCTAGTCTAGTGAAGAGAAGGACCAGGGGAGACAGGATAGCAGTCTTCCAATATTTGAAGGGCTGCCACAGAGAGGAGGAAAGGAGTCAAGCTATTCTCCAAAGCACCCGAAGGCCAGACAAGGAATAATGGATGGAAAGTGATCAAGGAGAGATTCAACCTGGAAATAAGGAGGAATTTCCTGACAGTGAGAACAATCAACCCATGGAACAGAAGTTGTGGGAGCTTCATCCCTGGAGGCTTTCAAGAAGAGATTGGACTCCCATTTGTCAGAAATGGTGTAGGGTCTCCTGCTTGGGCGGGGGGTTGGACTAGATGACCTACAAGGTCACTTTCAGCTCTGTTATTCTGAGGCCAGCTGTATATAATTCCCCAGCTAGCTATGCCAAACCAGTATGTCCAGGTCAATCTTTGCTAGATTTTGTATAGATTTTGCTACCAGACTTCCTCGCTTGTTCTCAGTTTTCTCTTTTGGAAGTTTGGGTTGAAGGTTTGACAGAAGAATTTGCCATTTTTCTTTTCACAACCTTGTTGTGTTTTTTTTCACCCCAGAAGACAAAATCTCAGAATGAGCCACAAACGATTCTACTGAATTATGCAAAAGCTTGAGGTTAAAACGTTTAGGTGGGAAATGGTTTTTTTTTTTTAAAGAAAAAGAAAAAAACACAACAAGCTGACCTTTCAGTCAAACTGACAAAAGAAAATTATGAATAATTTCAAAATTCTTCCCCAAATGTAAATTAGGAAAGGAGGCAGCTTGGGTAAGTATTGAAAGACGATTACATCACAGGTGAAGGGGGGGAAATATTTAATTTGCATCTGAATGTGAAATTATCTTCGTTTGAGAAAACTCTCTTGCCTTTTAAAATTAATACATATTGATCCTAGAGATGTATGAGAGAGACAGAGAGAAGCAGGAAGGAAAGAGAAGGGAAGTGAAGGGAGGGAAGGATGGATTCCATGGGAAGGAAGGAGGTAGGAAGGGAAGGGAAGGGAGGGAGGCAGGGAAGGATGGATTTCATGGGAAGGAAGGAAAGAGGGAGGGAAGGAAGGAAGGAAGGGAAGGAAAGAAGGAGGGAGGGAGGCAGGGATTCCATGGGAAGGAAGGGGGAGGGAGGGATTCCATGGGAAGGAAGGAAGGAAGGAAGGAAGGGGCAGGGATGGAAAGAAGGGAGAGAGGGAGGGATTCCATGGGAAGGAAGAGTGGAGGGAGGGAAAGAAAGAAGGAAGGGAGAGAGGGAGAGAGGGATTCCATGGGAAGGAAGGAAGGAAGGAAGGAAGGAAGGAAGGAAGGAGCAGGCAGGGAGGGATGGAAAGAAGGGAAGGAGGTAGGGAGGGATTCCATGGGAAGGAAGAGTGGAGGGGGGGAGGAAGAGAGGGAGGGATTCCATGGTGAGAAAGGAAGGAAAGGAGAGAAGGAAGAAGGGAGGGAGAACTAAAAATTAGGTTACTGATGTTTAAACCAAGAGTGCCTCCCTAAAATAAAATCTGCAATGGTTGAGCTCATCGGCTCCCTTGGAGGTGCCTGGAAAAAGAAGGGGAATCCTCCTCAGCCTTTTCCTCCGGGGATCAAGAATCAGGCTGGATGGATCCCCTTCCTTCCCCCAGATGAGCAACGGTCTTCGAACCCAGAAAACCCAATTCCTTGAAAGTCCCATGACGGTTGCAGACAACACAAACTTCCCTTCTTCCTCATGGGACTAGGTCAAAAGGGAGGGGGGTAGATGAACCCCAGAGTGGGCTGTACACCTCTCTTTCCCTTTTCCCCTCTCTTTCACTTTTTCTTTCTCTCTCTCTTTCTTCTCTCTCCCTCTCCCTCTCTCTCCCTCTCTCTCCCTCTCTCTCCCTCTATCCCCCTCTCTTTTTCTTCCCCTTCTTCCCTCCCTCTTTCTCTCTTTCTTCTCTCTCCTCTCTCCCTCCCTCTCTTTCACTTTTTCTTTCTCTCTTTCTTTCCCCCTCCCTCCTCTCTCTCCTTCTGTTTTCTCTTTTCTCCCCTCTCTCTCCCCCTCCCTCCCTCTTTCTCTCTTTCTTCTCTTTCTCTCTCCCTCTCTTTCTCTTTATCTCTCTCCCTCCCTTTTTCTTCCCTCCCTCTTTCTCCTTTCTTCTCTCTCTTCTCTCTCTCCCTCCCTCTCTTTCTTCTCTTTCCCTTTTCCCTCTTTCTCTCTTTCTTCTCTCCCTCCCTCCCCCCTCTGTCCCTTTCTCCCTCACTTTCTCTTTCTCTCTTTCTCCCTCCCTCTCTTTCTCTTCCTTTTTCTCTTTCCTCTTTCTCTTTCTCCTCTCTCTCTCCCTCCCACCCCTCCCTCTCTTTTTCTTTCCCTTCTTCCCTCCCTCTTTCTCTTTTCTCTCTCCCTCCCTCCCACTCCCTCCCTCTTTTTCTTCTCTCTCTTCCCTCCTGCTTTCTCTCTTTCTTCTCTCTCTCCCTTCCTCTCTTTCTCTTTCTTCTCTCTCCCTCCCTCTCTTTTTCTTTCTTCTATCTTCTCTTTCTCTTTCTTCTCTCCACTCCCTCCCTCTTTTTCTTCTCTCCCTTTCTCCCTCTCCCTCTCTTTCTTTCTCTCTTTCTCTCCCTCCCCCTCCCTCCCTCTCTTTCTCTTTCTTCTCTCTCTCCCTTTCTCTTTCCCTTCCTCTGTCTCCCCTTCTCCCTTCCTCTCCCTCTCCCTCTCTTTCTCTCTCCCCCCCTCCTCTCCCCCTCTCTATCCAACGTGCCAGAAGCCGCACACATCCACCAAAGATTCAGCGGAGAATTATTCGAACCGCCTGGCTGATTCAGAGGACGGATCCCCTCCGTAAAGGAAACATGAGCTCAGCGGGCGCTGGGGGAAACGTAGATCCGTGAGCTTTGCTTACAAAAACCCCCAGCCAGAAGGATGATCTAAACTCAGCCCTTTCCCCAAACTGGGAAAGGTAGGAAAGAGACAGAAAGATTTGCATAAGGCAGGAAGAGGGGGGAGGGATCGGAAAGCCCGTCATATCGTAAGTTCTTGGGGATGAGCAAAGAGACAAGGATGCGAGGGCCACACCTGGGCCCCCAAGCAGTGACTGCAAAGGCTGGAATACAGGCAGTCCTCAACTTATGACAGAGCCCAAAATTTATGTCATTAAATGAGAAATCAAGCCACGAACATTTTAGATTAGACTTTAGTGTCTGGGGTGCTAGTTTGGCCTTAATCCTACAATTGTGGCTTCGGTGCTCCCTTAATATTAAATTATAGAGTCGTAAGGGACCTGGGAGTCTATTGAAATAATTAAACCGGCAAATGCACAATGAAAGGCCCAGGCAGTTCTCCACTTAACGACCGCAATTTTGAACCCCAACATTTATGCCGCGAAACGAGGAACGTGTTAAGTGAGTTCGCTCCCTTTCACGACTTTCCTCGCCACGTTCGTTAAGTGAATCGCCGCCGTTGTTAAATTAGTCACCCGGCTGTTAAACGGAATCTTGTTTCCCCCGCGGATTTCGCCTGTCAGAAGGTCGCCAAAAAGGAATCGCGTCACACACACACACAACACACACACACACACACACCTTGGGACACTGCGACCGTCATAAGTGTGAGTCGGCTGTCAAGTGTCTGAATTCAGAGCCCGGGGAGGTTGCAGCGTGTCGTAAAGTGTGAAAAACGATCCTTTTTTTTTGGGTGCCGTGGCAACTTCAAACCAGTCGCTAAGCGAACTGTTGAGAGTCGAGGGCCGCCTGTATAGCCGTGGAGGACTGACAATTGCTCGTTTAGCGACCGTTCGAAGTGACAACGGAAATCTTAAAATGGGACTTAAGGCTGAACTTACAAGTTGCCAAGTTTGTAGACCTTCTTGAGCAAAAGCTCCCAGCATCTATTATGAGCCACTGTCGCCCGGTGGTCAGAGTGCAGTACTGCAGGCTAATTCTGCTGACTGCCAGCTGCCTGCAATTTGGCAGTTTGAATCTCACCAGGCTCAAGGTTGACTCAGCCCTTCCGTGGTGGATAAAATGAGGACCCAGATTGTTGGGGGGGGGGGCAAGAGGCTGACTCTGTAAAGCGCTTAGAGAGGGCTGGAAAGGACTGGGAAGCGGTATATAAGTCTGTGCTATTGTCCTTCCTTCCTTCCTTCCCTCCCTCCCTCCTTCCTTCAGTTTGACTCAGCCTTCCGTCCTTCCAAGGTGGGTAAAATGAGGACCCAGATTGTTGGGGGCAAGAGGCTGACTCTGTAAACAGCTTAGAGAGGGTTGTAAAGCCCTGTGAAGCGGTATATAAATCAAAGTGCTATTGCTATTCCTTTTCTCCTTCCTTCCATCCATCCATTCATCCCAGGTTGTTGGGAGCCAAGGGGCTGACTCTGTAAACAGCTTAGAGAGGGCTGTAAAGCACTGCGAAGCGGTCTATAAGTCTAAGTGTTATTGTCCTTCCTTCCTTCCTTCCTTTCTTCCTTCCTTCCTTCCTTCCTTCCTTCCGTGATGGCATAGTGGTTAGGATGTAGCATTGCAGGCTAACTCTGCCCACAGCCAGTTCAATCCTGACCAGCTCAAGGTTGACTCAACCTTCCGTCCTTCCGAGGTGGGTAAAATGAGGACCCAGATTGTTGGGGGCAAGAGGTTGACTCTGTAAACCGCTTAGAGAGGGCTGGAAAGGACTGTGAAGCGGTATATAAGTCTTAAGTGCTATTCCTTCCTTCCTCCCATCCATCCATCCATCCATCCATCCATGGTGCACTGTGGTTAGAATGCAGTATTAACTCAGCCTTCCGTCCTTCCGAGGTGGGTAAAATGAGGACCCAGATTGTGGGGGGGCAAAAGGCTGACTCTGTAAACTGCTTAGAGAGGGCTGGAAAGGACTGTGAAGCGGTATATAAATCTGCTATTGCTATTTCTCTTCTTCCTTCCTTCCTTCCTTCCTTCCTTTCCTCTGCAATAGTTAGAAAGCAGTATTGCAGGCTAACTCTGCCAACTGTCAGGAGTTCAATCCTGACCGGCTCAAGGTTGACTCAGCCTTCCATCCTTCCAAGGTGGGTAAAATGAGGACCCAGATTGTTGGGGGAAAGAGGCTGACTCTGTAAACTGCTTAGAGAGGGCTGGAAAGGACTGTGAAGCGGTATATAAGTCTTAAGTGCTATTGCTATTAGCCAAAGTTGTAGCTCCTGGCCATTTAGGTTCGGCGATGTCCACCATAGCTCCTCACACCCTCCTCCGTTGGACCTCCCAGCTTTTCTCCAGCTGTTTTCTTACGTCTCCGAACTACTTGGTGGGGGTGGGTGGGAAGCCTGATCCATGGACGGTGGATGGGATGGAAAACAGCTGTTTGTGAAATAAACCAGAGCAGAATCTAAACCAGCCAAAGATGAGACGGACTTGCTCGGCAGAGATAAAGCCCTCCAGGCCTAAAAAGGGGATTTGTGGCTTGGCCCCCGTCTGGAAGATGCCGTTGATGGGACGAAAAGGCAGAGCTCAGCCTGTGTGGTCTCAGCCGGGAGGAAGTGGCACCTCGGGAGGTCATCATCAGCCCTCCTGTGGTTAACACTCGATGCGATGCCGGAAGTGGAATTGGGCAAGGAATGATGATCCATGCGATCAGACTCAGGAGCCTGGGAAGGGCAATAAAAGGGGGGGGGGGTGGCGAGCCAACTGGAAGTTCTCAAATGATCCGTTTCCGCCTTCCGGAAGGCCTCCGGGGAGGTCAGGGGAGGCCGTTTTCTCCCCCCCCCTCTATGCTTCAGAAAAGCATCTGGAGACTCGGGAGGGTGAAAACTCCCCCCCCCCCGGCAGCATGGGGGAGTGTTTGTGCTCACATGCGCGGGGCGGGGGGTCACGCGCCCATGCACAGGTGGGTGGGGCGCATTGAGTTGTGGGTGTGGGCACGCAGGGATGTGATAGAATAGTATAGTTTGCCATCACTGCCCTCACCATTTCGGACAGACGGCAGTCCAGTCTCTTCTTGAAAGCCTCCAGGATGAAGCTCCCACAACTTCTGAAGGCAACTTCTGTTCCATGGGTTGATTGTTCTCACTGTTAGAAAAATTCTCCTTATTTCCAGGTTGAATCTCTCCTTGGTCAGTTTCCATCCATTATTCCTTGTCTGGCCTTCAAAGATGCTTTGGAGAATAGCTTGAACCCCCTTCCTCTCTGTGGCAGCCCCTCAAATATTGGAAGATGCTCTCCTGTCTCCCCTGGTCCTTCTCTTCCCTAGACTAGCCATGCCCAGTTCCTGCAGCCGTTCTTCATATGTTTGAGCCTCCAGGCCTTTGATCATCTTAGATAGATTCAGATTAACAGAGTTGGAAGGTACGTTGGAGGTCATCTAGTCCAACCCCCCACCCAAGCAGGAGACCCTACACCATTTCTGACAGATGGCAGTCTAGTCTCTTCTTGAAAGCCTCCAAGGATGAAGCTCCCACAACTTCCAAAGGAAACTTCTGTTCCATGGGTTGATGGTTCTCACTGTCAGGAAATCCCTCCTTATTTCCAGGTTGAATCTCTCCTTGGTCAGTTTCCATCCATTCTTCCTTGTCTGGCCTTCGGGGGCTTTGGAGAATAGCTTGACACCCCCGCTTCTCTCTGGCAGCCCATCAAATATTGGAAGATGCTATCCTGTCTCCCCTGGTCCTTCTCTTCACTAGACTAGCCATGCCCAGTTCCTGCAACCGTTCATCCTATGTTTTAGCCTCCAGGCCTTTGATCATCTTAGATAGATTCAAATTATAACAGAGTTGGAAGGGACCTTGGTCATCTAGTCCAACCCCCTGCCCAAGCAGGAGACCTAACACCGTTTCTGACAGATGGAAGTCCAGTCTCTTCTTGAAAGCCTCCAATGATGAAGCTCCCACAACTTCCGAAGGCAACTTCTGTTCCGTGGGTTGATTGTTAGAAAATTCCTCCTTATTTCCAGGTTGGGTGAACAGTGGGACTTGCCTTCGGAAGCTGTGGGAGCTTCATCCCTGGAAGCTTTCAAGAAGACACTGGACTGCCCTCTGTCAGAAACGGTGTAGGGTCTCTTTCTTGGGTGGGGTGGCGGGGTTGGACTAGATGACCTACAAGGTCCCTGCCAACTCTATTATTCTGTTATTATTCTGTTATTCAAAAGTTGTGGTGCTTCATCACTGGAAGCTTTCAAGAAGACGCTGGACTGCGTCTGTCAGAAAGGGCCGTTGAATCTCTCCTTGATCACTTTCCATCCATTATTCCTCATCTGGCCTTCAGGTGCCTTGGAAAATAGCTGGACCCCCTAACTCCTCTCTGTGGCAGCCCCTCAAATATTGGAAGGCTGCTCTCCTGTCTCCCCTGGTCCTTCTCTTCACTAGACTAGCCATGCCCAGTTCCTGCAACCAACCATTCATCGTATGTTTTAGTCTCCAGACCTCTGATCATCTTAGATAAATTCAGATTAACAGAGTTGGAAAGGGACCTTGGAGGTCTTCTAGTCCAACTCCCCGTCCAAGCAGGAGACCCTACACTATTTCTGACAGATGGCAGTCCAGTCTCTTCTTGAAAGCCTCCAGGGATGAAGCTCCCACAACTTCTGTTCCATGGGTTGATTGTTCTCACGGTCAAGAAATTCCTCCTTATTTCCAGGTTGAATCTCTCCTTGGTTAGTTTCCATCCATTCTTCCTTGTCTGGCCTTCAAAGATGTTTTGGAGAATAGCTTGATCTCCCTTCCTCTCTGTGGCAGCCCCTCAAATATTGGAAGGCTGCTCTCCTGTCTCCCCTGGTCCTTCTCTTCACTACACAAGCCACAATGCCCAGTTCCTGCAACTTCTCACAACTAACACCCCAGCAATCCAGTTCCAAGGAATGGTTGATTCATGGGCCAAACTGCTGCTTCCTCAGTCTTTGCCTTCCACAAAGCAACTAAGATCTGGCTGTTCCGGCAGGCCTGGGGCTGTTGAATTATCCAGCCCCATACGATGTTATGACCGTTGCTGAAATTTTAATTGTTGTTTTTATTTTTGTACCCCCTTCCCTTCTTATTGTTAGCTGCCCTGAGTCTTCCGGGAGCTAAATAAATTCAATTCAATTCAATTGCACACACCTGAGGAAGATTGCAACTGTTCCTTTCGACTGCCTCACCCCCATCCCAAAACCTCCAAACCCTTGAATCCGATTCCTTCCAACCCTGAAATGCCCCGAACCTTCAGAGGTCTCCCTCTGCGGCTCAACAGAGACTGTCACCAATGCCACACAGCCAAGTGCCTCATAACTATAGCGGTTCATGTCACGAAGGAAATGTCTTCCTTGCCACAGGAAAAAGAAATGAAACAGCCCTTCTCCCGAGCCAATTTTCCAAGCGATATTGGGCGCATTTCCATTCCCTTTGTTGGAAAATCTGAGCCTGTGAGAAAAGGAAGAGCTAGCAGGCTGACAAGATACCATTCCTCCATTGCATTTAACAGCCCTCGAGAACTCGGAAGCTGAAAGCATAGCATGTCAATGGAATTAATAATGCCATCAACACAAAAGGGAGTTTGCTCAGAAGCTGAAATACACCAAGTGAATGAGAGGAAGAGTGGGAAGCAGAGGAGAGAAGAAAGATAGGAAGAGAGGGATAGGAGAGAGGGTGAAGGGGGAAGATGAGGTGTATAAGGAGGAGTGGTAAGGGGAGAGAGGAGAAGGAGAAAGGAAGGGGAAGTAGAGTAGAAAATGATGGAGGGAAGACAGGATGTAGAATAATCGGAAGCAGAGGAGAGAAGAAAGATAGGAAGAGAGGGATAGGAGAGAGGGTGAAGGGGGAAGATGAGGTGTATAAGGAGGAGTGGTAAGGGGAGAGAGGAGAAGGAGAAAGGAAGGGGAAGTAGAGTAGAAAATGATGGAGGGAAGACAGGATGTAGAATAATCGGAAGCAGAGGAAAGAAGAAAGATAGGAAGAGAGGGATAGGAGAGAGGGTGAAGGGGGAAGATGAGGTGTATAAGGAGGAGTGGTAAGGGGAGAGAGGAGAAGGAGAAAGGAAGGGGAAGTAGAGTAGAAAATGATGGAGGGAAGACAGGATGTAGAATAATCGGAAGCAGAGGAGAGAAGAAAGATAGGAAGAGAGGGACAGGAGAGAGGGTGAAGGGGGAAGATGAGGTGTATAAGGAGGAGTGGTAAGGGGAGAGAGGAGAAGGAGAAAGGAAGGGGAAGTAGAGTAGAAAATGATGGAGGGAAGACAGGATGTAGAATAATCGGAAGCAGAGGAAAGAAGAAAGATAGGAAGAGAGGGATAGGAGAGAGGGTGAAGGGGGAAGATGAGGTGTATAAGGAGGAGTGGTAAGGGGAGAGAGGAGAAGGAGAAAGGAAGGGGAAGTAGAGTAGAAAATGATGGAGGGAAGACAGGATGTAGAATAATCGGAAGCAGAGGAGAGAAGAAAGATAGGAAGAGAGGGATAGGAGAGAGGGTGAAGGGGGAAGATGAGGTGTATAAGGAGGAGTGGTAAGGGGAGAGAGGAGAAGGAGAAAGGAAGGGGAAGTAGAGTAGAAAATGATGGAGGGAAGACAGGAGGTAGAAGAGTGGGAAGCAGAGGAGAGAAGAAAGATAGGAAGAGAGGGATAGGAGAGAGGGTGAAGGGGGAAGATGAGGTGTACAAGGAGGAGTGGTAAGGGGAGAGAGGAGAAGGAGAAAGGAAGGGGAAGTAGAGTAGAAAATGATGGAGGGAAGACAGGATGTAGAAAGGGGGAGGAGAGAAGGGGAAGAAAGTGTCGGATAAGGTATAAATATGGTGTATGGAGAGCAGAAGAGCCAATAACTGGATTTTTCCTTTTTTTCTCTCTCTCTCTTTGGTAGTTGATGGTAAGATGAATTGATGTAAGTACTTAATAATACAACTTGATACTGACTATGTAATAGTATACATGTGATTATATGCTATGAAAATGGAAAATAAAAACTTTTTATGATGGGAAAAAAAAACAGAGAATTTTCTTTTTTAAAAGCATAGCATGTCATCAGCAAGCTGAAGCTTTTTGGGGCGGGGAAGAAAGAGAAACCAAAAGCAAGGAAGTGGGGATAGAGTAAGAATTCCCAATATCTGGGGGGCCGCCACAAAGAAGAGGGAGTCAAACTATTTTTCAAGGCACCTGAGGGTAGAACAAGAAGCAATGGGTAGAAACTAATCAAGGAGAGAAGCAACCTCGAGCCAAGGAGAAATTTCCTAACAGTGAGAACAATTAATCAGTGGAACAACTTGCCTCCAGAAGTTGGGAATGCTCCAACACTGGACGTTTTAAAGAAGATAGCAATAGCACTTAGCAATAGCAGTTAGACTTATATACCGCTTCATAGGGCTTTCAGCCCTCTCTAAGCGGTTTACAGAGTCAGCATATCGCCCCCAACAACAATCCGGGTCCTCATTTTACCCACCTCGGAAGGATGGAAGGCTGAGTCAACCTTTGAGCCGGTGAGATTTGAACAGCCGAACTGCAGAACTGCAGTCAGCTGAAGTAGCCTGCAGTGCTGCATTTAACCACTGCGCCACCTCGGCTCTGTTGGACAACCCTTTGTCTTGGATGGTACAGGGTCTCCTACCTGAGCAGGGGGTTGGACTAGAAGACCTCCAAGGTCCCTTCTTCCAACTCTGTTAATGGATTGCCCACCCTGTAGCGGGGCTTCAATGTTCCATAGCATCAAACTTGCTCCGATTGGAAACGAAGAAAGCCACCGAGAATGGAAACCAGGAAGTCAACACTCCAAGCCACCTTCGCGCAAATAATACTACCGACAATAGCAGCAACGTATTTCACAGTTACCTTTTTGGGAGTTCTCATATTTCGCCACCGAACCCAGGCTAAGAAACGCTGTTGTTGTTTTTTTTCCACCTCAATCTGGCTTCTTAGGGATGAGCAGAGAGACGTTATCTTCCCATCATGGTCCTCCTTAATCTGAAATGTTCTCTTGCTTCAAACTTGGATTGGATGCCGGAAATTTTTTTTTTTTAAAAGAGGACACGCCAGATGAGACTCACTTCCACACCCTGGAAGAGCTGCCCACAGCTGTTAAAAAAGAAGGGAAGTTTTCTTGCAAAACAAAACCCCAAACCTTATTTCCTTGCAGGAGACCGTCAACAATCTTCTGGCTGTTCCTTTTCGAAGATCTCCTGGCTCTTGGCGTGACTTTCTGGGGATCCAACGTTGGAGGCTGTTGGAGATGCCAAGGCCCTACAGGAGGAAAGGTCCATGGGGAGGGGGGGTTTGCCCCGACCAGGAATTGGGTAGAGATTTAGGCAGAGGAGATTCTCCAAGTGTAAATCGGAATTCACGTCCCCTTCAAGAGCTCCAGTCAAGAGTAAAACCTTCTTAACCGAGTGACTCACCGTTCAGCTGATCTTGGCTACGCCTGGAGGTTTCATCCCGCAAGAGAGGGGAATAAATGACTGCTTTTATCTCATGATAGTAAGTGAACACCAAAGGGGACAGTTTGACTCACCTGCCAGCCTTGTTAGGAGCTGCTCCGCGGATTAAGCAGACAATCCAGTTTTTGACCAAGCTGAACATTCCCCAAAGATGGTCCGGGATGAATTGTTCTGACCGAGGCGTCCCGAGAGCATGAAGCAAACTCTTTGTCCCAACAAAAAAACCCATTTATAAATGTACTGTGAATTCTGCTCATTCACATCCGGCAAAGTCTTTCAAGGGAGGATTTACGGTCACAGGCCTTATCTGGCTTGGAGAGCTGCCAGGCCGATCTCTGGAGAACTTGGTAAGGAGCCTCGGAGAATCACGAACCAATGAAGCGAACTAATGGTCTCCTGCAAACTCCACTCCCCTGTCGCTCCGCTTTTATTTCCTCTGGGAGGGGCCATTCATCGTCCATCTGTGGCCTCACTCCCAAGTCGACCCCTGTTCCTTAGCTGTTGGGCCATAAGAAAGGCTGAGCACCAAAGAATGGAGGCCTTTTTGCTCTGGTGCTGGAGAAGACTCCTGCGAGTCCCTTGGACTGCAAGGCCATCCAAGTGGTCAGTCCTAGAGGAGATCAACGCTGACTGCTCTTTAGAAGGCCAGATCCTGAAGAGGAAACTCAAATCCTTTGGCCACCTAAGGAGAAGGAAGGAAGCCAAAGAATGGAGGCCTTTGAACTCTGGTGCTGGAGAAGACTCCTGCATTGAGTCCCTTGGACTGCAAGGCCATCCAACCGGTCAGCCCTAGAGGAGATCCACCCTGACTGCTCTTTAGAAGGCCAGATCCTGAAGAGGAAACTCAAATCCTTTGGCCATCCAAGGAGAAGGAAGGACTCCCTGGAGAAGAGCCTCCTGCTGGGAACGATGGAGGGCAAAAGAAGAAGAAGGGGACGACAGAGAAGGAGGTGGCTGTTTTCTGTAAAATTCATCTTGTTCATCATTAGGCGCACCAATTGCTACTAAAAGTATTTTTGTATTATTATCCATAACTTCCACCATTAAAATTCCTCCACCATCATCTGTATATCTTTGTTCCACTGGGATTGTAATCTTTAATATAAAGGACCACTCCTCTTTTCTTGCAAATTGCCAATGAAGTAAACATTTTCCCAAGTTTTGACGGCCCCTAATAAATGGTCATGTTGCTTCTGAATATGCCCTTCTGGTAGACAAATCATATCCAGTTTTAGTTTTCCTTTTAGTTTGTGGAATATTTTCCTTCTTTTATTTGCTGCATTAAGCCCATTTATATTAATTGAGATCATTTTTCCCCCTCTGCCATGTTTATGTTTTATACGTAAGAGCCAAGGTGGCGCAGTGGTTAAATGCAGCACTGCAGGCTGACTGCTAGATCAGCAGTTCAGCGGTTCAAATCTCACCGGCTCAGGGTTGACTCAGCCTTCCATCCTTCCGAGGTGGGTAAAATGAGGACCCGGATTGTTGTTGGGGGCAATATGCTGACTCTGTAAACCGCTTAGAGAGGGCTGAAAGCCCTATGAAGCGGTATATAAGTCTACTGTTATTGCTGTTATTGCTATTGCTATTATTGCTCTAGAGCTGGCTGGAGAATTCTGGGAGTTGAAGTCCACAAGTCTTAAAGTTGCCAAGTTTGGGAACCACTGCTCTAGTGGATCTCTCGGTTCTCGCGGTTGTCAATCAGCTTGAGCTTCAATGGACTCCAGAGGATGGGAGAGGACAGGAAGGCCTGGAGGAACGTGGTCCATGGGGTTGCGATGGGTCGGACACAACCTCGCAACTAACAACAACAATTGCCTTTCTGGTTGAGAGTCGTTCTTCTGGAATTACATCCTGGACTTCTCTTGGAGAGGAACCATTATGTGCTGTTCTGTGTTGGGCTGTCCATGTTGGGCTGTCCTGAAGAATCCAGAAACTCCCCTTCCTGTAAAATCTGGAGCCTTTCTTTCTAAAGCAAGCACAGCGAGGGACTTTAGCCGTCTCGAGAGAGAGCCCCCGTATTTAACAAGCGGCATATTTGTCTCACAAGTGGGTTAGCCTCAGGGTAGGCATTCTTTCCTTACGGTCTTCTAAAGATATGTTAACCTGGGGTGCTGTGTGGTCTATTTTTTTTAATTGACTGCCTTTCTCAGCCCCTGCAGCTACCTCCACCTGCTTCTCTTGGCTGTTTTTCAGGGGCTGCCACAAAGAAGAGGGAGCGAAGCTATTCTCCAAAGCACCTGAAATGTCCTGACAGGGAGGACAATTAATCAGTGGGACAGAAGTTGCCTCCAAAAGTTGTGAATGCCCCAACACTGGAAGTCTTTAAGAAGATGTTGGATGGCCATTTGTCTGAAACGGTATAGGGTTTCCTGCCTAGGCAGGGGGTTGGACTAGAAGACCTCCAAGGTCCCTTCCAACTCTGTTATTCTACTCTGTTCTGTTCTGTTCTGTTCTACTCTACTCCTACTCCTACTCCTACTCCTACTCCTACTCCTACTCCTATTCTATTCCTATTCCTATTCTATTCTATTCTTTTCTATTCTTTGTTCTGTTCTGTTCTACTCTACTCTTATTCCTATTCTTTTCTATTCTTTATTCTGTTCTATTCTACTCTATTCCTATTCCTATTCTATTCTTACTTTATTCTGTTCTGTTCTGTTCTACTCAACTCCTATTCTATTCTATTCTTTTCTATTCTTTATTCTGTTCTGTTCTTCTCTACCCTACTCCTATTCCTATTCTATTCTTACTTTATTCTGTTCTGTTCTGTTCTACTCAACTCCTATTCTATTCTATTCTATTCTATTCTTTATTCTGTTCTGTTCTTCTCTACTCTACTCCTATTCTATTCTATTCTATTCTATTCTTTATTCTGTTCTGTTCTTCTCTACTCTACTCCTATCCCTATTCTATTCTTTTCTATTCTTTATTCTGTTCTATTCTACTCTACCCTACTCCTATTCCTATTCTATTCTTATTTTATTCTGTTCTGTTCTACTCTAATTCTATTCTATTCTTTCTTTATTCTGTTCTGTTCTACTCTACTATTCTATTCTATTCTATTCTTTATTCTGTTCTATTCTGCTCTACTCTACTCCTATTCCTATTCTATTCTTTCTTTATTCTGTTCTACTCTACTCTATTCCTATTCTATTCTATTATTCTATTCTATTCTATTCTATTCTTCCTTTATTCTGTTCTATTCTGTTCTACTCTACTCATTGTTTTTTCTCTCGTGCCCCAGAGGGAGCAGTCGTCCCATTCAGATGCTTTGAACTACAAACCCCATACTTGCTCATGGCTCGTGTTGATTGAAACTTCTGGGAATCTTACCCTGGACTACATCTCCCATCATCACCCAGATGGAAATAGACTCCAGGTGTCTCCCCAGCTCCAGGCTAAAGGGAGGTAAAATCTCCAGGATGCCAAAGTCAAAAAGTCGCTATTGGCTCAGCTGATAGCCTGTTATGGACTGGAGAGCGGAGAGCTGGCGATTTGAGTTCCTACCAGACAGATTTTGTTCTGGCCACTAAATTCCATTCCCCACTTCCTCCTTTCAAGAGTTAATCAGCTTGTTTCATTCTTCATTGAGTGTATTGGGGATTTCCCCCCTTCCCTCAATGATAGGTATTTCCCCTTTGGCATATATATATGTGTGTGTATGTATGTATGTATGTATGTATGTATGTATGTATGTATGTGTGTGTGTGTGTGTATATATATATATATACTTAAAG